>NW_015544197.1:1037178-1043883 GCF_001515605.1 Sinocyclocheilus anshuiensis
GTAAAGAAGAAAAAAAGAGTCAGAATTGTGAGGTAAAATGGTGCAGTTACCCTTTTTATTTCTTTCCGTGGCAGAAACAAGTTTCCATAGTTTCAGGAACCGATGGGGTGTTAATAATCAGACTACAGCTGAGCTGAACTTTTATAGCTGTGACTACCTGAAATTGAAAGTGAACTGCTGTCAGAAGTCAAAGTACAGAGTAAGTCTCTTAATATGAGATTTCATCAGATTAACCAAGTTAGGGTGTTAAGCAGATCACTCTTGTCTTGACCTTATTCACTAAGCTTATCCTTAACCATGATGTTAAATACACAATAACATTTTCACAGCCAATAAATTAGTCCTTAATCCAGGATCAGCGGAGGAAATGGCCGCCCTGCTGTTGAGCAACAAGAGGTAAATACCATTTTGTTCCATGTAAATTGCCCACTGCTGATCAACTCAAGACGAATGGCTGAGACTGCTTTCATTTGTGAGTTTTTTTGAAGCAGGCAGACTGCAGGGCTGAATGGCATTGAGGTTAATTATGTTAGTAAGGTGCTATGTTTGTGGCACCCTGCAGATCTCTTCCCTGTCGAAACTGCTCTCTCCATGCCAGGCGGCTCGCATTACTACTGTCAGAACACTTAATTGCCTGTAGCACTTAATTAAGTGGAGATCATAATTTCTGGTAATCGGGCATGTTTAACGTGGTCCCCCTTCCCCATCTTTCCTCCTGGACTTTTACTGCATGATTATTCAGATCCAGACAACTTGTTGGATGGAGGCTGGTTTAGATAAATGGCCAGGTCCCTATGGCCTGCTTCATTACTGTCTGATTTACTGCACATTCTCTCATGGAAAATATGGGGAGAAATGCAATCACCATTATGAGATTGCGCATTCCAAAGTATTTGATTTTACTATTTGGGTCAGTGAAAAATATGAGTGCACACAAGACAGGAAAATCTTTTAAAAAGTGTAAAACAGGTTTTCTTAGATATGTACTCTTTACATTCATGTTAGTTTCACATGATTTTGAAAACTATTTTCAAGGAAAGTTTGGTCACACTTTATTTTAAGGTTCAATTCTCGCTATTATCAAACCATTAACTACGATTTTTGCCACAATAAACACTAATTTGCTGCTTATTAACAGTTAGTAAGGTAGTTAACTTTAGGTGTTGGTTAGGATTAGGGATGTAGAATATGGTCATGCAGAATATGTGATTTATAAGTACTAATAAACAACCAATGTGTTAATAATAGGCATTAACTAGTTAATAGTGAGAATTGGTCCCTATACTAAAGTGTTACCGCAAGTTTATATAAATTACTCTAAAAATGCCATGTTACTACCAAGCAAAAAGTAATAACACTTTCCAGAATACATGCGAGTATACACATCTTAATCATTATTTTAAAAAAGGGTTTTAAACATATTTTATATTTTATAATAAAACATATTTTTATTATTAATAATAAACCACACTACGTCACACTACATGACATTTTACATCCTGAACTAACTTTTGCATTGTCATAAAAGATCAAATTATATATATATATATATATATATATATATATATATATATTGTCACGATCACCAACTGGAGTGCCCATGAGCTCCACCAGTGGGCACTCCATCCCTGACTTTTGCCATTCACCCTGGACTACATTCCCCATAATCCTTTGCCGGACTCATCATCTATTGCATCACCTGTCACTCATTAGATCTCATCATCAGTTCACAGCTGTCTCACATTAGAAGGACTTTAAAAGATGCACACACACTCGAACACTTCGCTGGTGATTGCTTAGCCTGTAATGTTCTCCTGTTTTCCTCGAGTTTCATTCCCGTGTTTTTTTGCCCTGCCTTGTCTTCGAGTGTTTTGATCTTGGACTATTTATCTGTTTTATGATTGTTTACTGCCTGCCATGACCTTCGCCTGTTTTGTGAATTACTCTTTTGGATTGCCTTGTATGTACTGTTTCGCTGGTGTTTGACCCTGCCTGTTTGACTACGCTCTACAATAAAAGCCTGCAAGTGGATTCCCACTCCGTTGTCACGACACCTCCTTTGTTACATATATACTGTACAGTATTTCTGTCATGAGAACTCTCTGAAGATTTTAGCATGGTAATAGATATGACAATGTTAATGTATTTGGTCTAGGCGCTACTGCTGCTGTTGGTTATTGCTGTATTTTTAGATTATTGCTGCTGCTGCTACTTCAAGCAAGTACAGGAACTTGCTACTGCCAATACACAAGCCGATATGGTGCTGTGAGTATTTAAGACATACTGCTGCTGCACAAATAGCATATAAAATAGTTGTCCTATCAAGTGCCTTTTGATGAGATCATGTTAAAGGACCTTTTTCCGTTATGGACTTAATGAACCAAAGAAATCATGGTTACCTGAAGAGAAATTTAATTGTAGTTTAAGGGACATTATGGACTATGCTCTCTTGTTATGTGTTTCTCATTTCTCTGTGGGAGAGGCAGAGGACTTTAAAACCCCAGAGACTTTTCCCAAAATGGCTACCAGCACAGAGACTTTTCATAAAATGGCCACCAGCCCAGAGACTGTTAACAAGATGACTGCCAGCCCAAAGTCTCTCCACAAAATGGCTGCCAGCTCAGAGGCAGTTCACAAAATGGCCGCCGCTCCTGAGTCTCGTCCCGTCATGGCCGCCATTCCAGTGCCTGCTCACATCAAGTCTGCCAAGCCAGAGCCTGCTCGCGTCAAGCCTGCCAAGCCAGAGCCTGCTCGTGTCAAGCCTGCCAAGCCAGAGCTTGCTGACGTCAAGCCTGCTAAGCCAGAGCCTGCTCACGTCTCGCCTCCTTCATTACAGAATCACCAGCCATACCCGGATCCAGTGGCTTTTAGAGAATTCCAGGCCAATCATGGACATAGTGGACCAGCTACTGCACCTTCGGCAAAGAGATCTGTCTATTGAGGATTACGTTCATCAATTTTGTGAGTTGTCCTATCAAGTGCCTTTTGATGAGATCATGTTAAAGGACCTTTTTCCGTTATGGACTTAATGAACCAACAAAATCATGGTTACCTGAAGAGAAATTTAATTGTAGTTTAAGGGACATTATGGACTATGCTCTCTTGTTATGTGTTTCTCATTTCTCTGTGGGAGAGGCAGAGGACTTTAAAACCCCAGAGACTTTTCCCAAAATGGCTACCAGCACAGAGACTTTTCATAAAATGGCCACCAGCCCAGAGACTGTTAACAAGATGACTGCCAGCCCAAAGTCTCTCCACAAAATGGCTGCCAGCTCAGAGGCAGTTCACAAAATGGCCGCCGCTCCTGAGTCTCGTCCCGTCATGGCCGCCATTCCAGTGCCTGCTCACATCAAGTCTGCCAAGCCAGAGCCTGCTCGCGTCAAGCCTGCCAAGCCAGAGCCTGCTCGTGTCAAGCCTGCCAAGCCAGAGCTTGCTGACGTCAAGCCTGCTAAGCCAGAGCCTGCTCACGTCTCAGCTGATCTTCCAGAGCCTGAGTCACGTCAAGTCACAGCTGATCTCCCTGAGTCACGTCAAGTCACAGCTGATCTCCCTGTGTCACGTCACGTCACAGCTGTTCGTCCAGAGTCTCGTCACGTCACAGATGATTGTCCAGAGTCTCGTAACGTCACAGATGATCGTCCAGAGTCTCGTCACATCACAGATGATCGTCCAGAGTCTCGTCACGTCATAGCTGTCTTCCCGAGCCCCGCAGACTCTGTGCTCCCAAGCCACGCAGGCTCAGTGTTCTCAAGCGACACTGTTTCAACGTTCTTAAGTCTGCCGGACACTACTCACTCCAGTTCCCCAGGCACAGCACCATCAGTCTTGAAGATAGACGATGTACTCTCTGTCCTGCCAGTTATGGCTATGGCCATTCTCTGTGTTTGGGCCGCACACACCACCGTAGTTTCCCCAGAGGTTGCAGCTTCCACTGCAGGACCTCCCAAGGTGGTGGCGCCCACTCTAGTCTCTAAGTTTACCCCAGTTTGAGCCGCACACACCACCGTAGATTCCCCAGAGGTTGCAGCTTCCACTGCAGAACCTCCCGAGGTGGTGGCGCCCACTCTAGTCCCTAATCTTTACCCCAGATCCCTCTCCAGTCCTTGAATCTGATCCAGAGCCTGCTCCAGTATTCAAATTCATTCCCGAGCCTGCTCTAGTTCAAGAATCCATTTCCGAGCCCGCTCCAGTCCCAGAGCCCGCTTCTGTCTCAGAGTCCGCTCCAGTCCCAGAGCCTGCTCCAGTACTTGAATTTATGCCCGAGCCGGTTCTAGTTCCAGAATCCATTTCTGAGTCTGCTCCAGAGTTCACCCCAGCTAATGAGTCCGCTCTGGCCTATGAGTCTGGTCCAGAGTCCGCTCTAATCTCCGAATCCAGTTCTGAGGTTACTCCGATCCCTGAGTCCGCTCCAGCTCCCCCAGAGGTGGCAACTTTCATTGCAGAACCTTTCATGGTGGTGAAATCCGCTTCTGCTCCTCCTGAGACATCAGTGGCACTCATCCCCGAGCTCTTGGTGTTCCCTGGCGCCTCCATTCCAACCTCGTACAATATTTCTGAACTCTGTGTTTAATAAAGCTCCTGTTGCTATTGTTGCAGAACCTCCAGAGGTGGCGGCATTTGATGAAGAACCTCCAGAGGTGGTGGCATTCGCTGCAGAACCTCCAGAGGTGGTGGCGTTCACTGCAGATCCTCCAGTGGTGGTGGTGTTGTCCACTTCTGCACCTCTTAAGACGGGGGTGCCCACTTATGAACGCTTTGTCAGTCCTGACGAGGTCATGGTGACAGTCAGTGAATCCCTGTCATACCAGTCCCAGCCAAAAAGGCCATTCCTGAGCTCTCTGTTTGCACTGCCCCAGCCAAGGAGGCTTTTCCTGAACTCTCTGTTTGCACTGTCCCGGCCAAGGAGGACTTTCCTGAACTCTCTGTTTGCCCTGCCATGGCCAATAAGGCACATCCCGAACTCCCTGACTGTCCTGTCACGATTAAGGAGACTTCCTATGAACTCTCTGCCTGTCCTGTCATGGCTATAGAGGCCATTGGTAAACTCACTGCTTGTCCTGTCACGGCTATAGAAGCCGTCTGTGAACTCTCTGCCTGTGCTGTCATGGCTATAGGGGCCGTTTGTGAACTCTCAGTCTGTCCTATTCTGACCAAGGTCTCTGTTTGTCCTGTCATGGCTATAGAGGCCATTTCTGAACCCTCAGTCTGTCCTGTTACGGCTAAGGAGGCCGTTTCTGAACCCTCAGTCTGTCCTGTTACGGCTAAGGAGGCCGTTTCTGAACTCTCAGTCTGTCCTGTTCTGACCAAGGAGGTCGATTCTGAACTCTGTGACTGTCCTATCCTGGCAAAGAAGGTCAATCACGAACTCTCTGTTTGCCCTGCAACGATCAGGGAGGTTGTTTCTGAACTCTCTGACTGTTCAGCCATGGTCAAAAGAGCTGGCCCTGGACTCTCTGCTCGCCCAGTTACGGCCAAAGATGCCGTCTCTGAACTGTCTGCCAGTCCTGTTACGGCCGCTGAGGCCATTGTTAACCTCTCTGTGCTCTTTGTTCCAGTTCTGCCTGATCCGTCCGGCTCATCAGCTCCACTGTGGTGGTCTTTAACCCTGCTCTGGTAGTCCTCTGCTTCGCCCTGTCCATCTGCTCCACTGTGGGGATCTTCGGTTCCATCTACTCTGCTAAGGTGGTCTTCTGCTCCACCCTGGTGCTCTTCAACTCTGTCTGCTCCTCCATGGTGTTCTTCTGCTCTGCTCTGGTGGTCATCGGCACTGCCTTGGCCCTCTGCTCTGCCGGCTCCACCTTGGTCTTCTGCTCCACCGGCTCCACCCTGGCTCTCTGCTCTGCTGGCTCCGCCGTGGCCCTCTGCACCCCCAGCTCTGCCCTGGCACTTTGCTTTGCCCTGGTACCCTGCTCCGCTGGTTCTGCCTCAATTCCACATTTCCACATGGACCTCAATCCCTCCCCCTGTTCCGCCTCCACTCCACCTCCCTCCTGGACTCATGTCTTTTCCTGTTAATGGGCGTCTGGAAGACACTCCTTGGGGGAGGGGCTCTGTCACAATCACCAACTGGAGTGCCCATGAGCTCCACCAGTGGGCACTCCATCCCTGACTTTTGCCATTCACCCTGGACTACATTCCCCATAATCCTTTGCCAGACTCATCATCTATTGCATCACCTGTCTCTCATTAGATCTTATCATCAGTTCACAGCTGTCTCACATTAGAAGGACTTTAAAAGATGCACACACACTCGAACACTTCGCTGGTGATTGCTTAGCCTGTAACGTTCTCCTGTTTTCCCTGAGTTTCATTCCCATGTTTTCTTGCCCTGCCTTGTCTTTGAGTGTTTTGATCTTGGACTATTTATTTGTTTTATGATTGTTTACTGCCTGCCCTGACCTTTGCCTGTTTTGTGAATTACCCTTTTGGATTGCCTTGTATGTACTGTTTCGCTGGTGTTTGACCCTGCCTGTTTGACTACGCTCTACAATAAAAGCCTGCAAGTGGATTCCCACTCCGTTGTCACGACACCTCCTTTGTTACATATATACTGTACAGTATTTCTGTCATGAGAACTCTCTGAAGATTTTAGCATGGTAATAGATATGACAATGTTAATGTATTTGGTCTAGGCGCTACTGCTGCTGTTGGTTATTGCTGTATTTTTAGATTATTGCTGCTGCTGCTACTTCAAGCAAGTACAGG
>NW_015544197.1:1044478-1052885 GCF_001515605.1 Sinocyclocheilus anshuiensis
ATTACAACAAAACTACTTCTATTAACACAAACTGGGAGTATTGATAAAATAAATTTAATTAAACATGATTTTGTGAATCCATAATTTTCATACTGCATGTTATTTAATAAAAACAATAGCTATTGTTTCACCATGTTAATTTGGATTACAGTTTGATTATTTTATGTCAATAATATTTTTTTAATTTAAATAAGTTAAATAATCAGCCTACAGAACTCTGGCTGGTATTTATTTACCATAATAGCTCATTTACTTTTAGTGTTTCTATATAAAAGAACCTGCAGTTTTTCAACAGAGACATGTGTGGTAATTTAAAGGAGCGCATACTGTATAATGGAACCACAAAGGCCATTTTTCAGGCTGTGCCAAGACATTTTCCCAGGGTGGCCCAGTGAGGGTACATTTTGCCATGTTCAGCAGAGGTTTCTGGTAACAGATGTCCTCTGTTGCATGATACAAGCATCCCGTCGGCTACGCTGTGCCACAGTGCAAGTTTCCACCCACTTGGCTGGGCCAGCAGTCATGTCTGTTATTGTTCTGGAGGAAGGTGATGACACACTAGAGTTTGAAAACAAAGCTCCTCAGCAACATTTACACGTGCTCACAATAAAGTTCATGTGGGCTTTATTGACCGAGGTTCAAAAATTGTTAGAGGATGCCACAAGTCAATTTTTATCAGAATTACAAGAGCACTTAAGATCACAAACGGAATGAATGTTCTTTCTTTTATATCCTGTCTACCCTGTGTGATTGCAAGTGACATTGCTTCCCACCTCACCTTCAGCCCAAGCTGATAGATATTAAGGGTAGGGAACAGGCAGAAATTCACAACAACACCTTTCTGGAGCTGCCCTCACACCGGCGCGGCTGGTGTATGTCTTGAAAGAGTTAGTGCTGCCCACGCTCTCCTATCATGCTGAAGTACAGAGGGTGATTCTGGAGCCATGTGTCTACAGCAGTCACATTCTGCTTTCAAGCTGATGTTAAGGTGGGCAGACAGCATGAATAAAGTTTAGGAGAGGAAAAGAAAGACAAAGCAGGGGACCAGGCAAGGTTCAGGATCAATGACATGCTGCTCTTTTTTTGTCCAGATCTATTAATTTGTTCAAAAATACATTAAGAATACAATTCTTGTTATTCCTGAATTAAATTGTTAATTATTGTTAGTTAAATGAATAATTCAAAGTGTGCGTGTTTGTATAGTACAAAAAAAATCAACACTTTTACTTGATGCTTACACGGCATGACATTTTTAGTTTTTTTTTTTTGGTAGATAATGTATAAGTTGTTCAAAGGCATATGAAATCAACATGAATACTACAAGTATATTTCTAAGAACTTGCCCCATGTATTTCAGACTAAAAAAAAAAGATTGTTCTTTATCAAGGACACTCATTTTTTTGTGATTGCTCATCAGAATCTTTTACTTTAAATTTCCTTTAATAAGTGTATGAATAAATGTGCAAGTATAGCTTTTATTGAGATTGATTTTAAAATGAATTCCACACAGAAAGATCTTTAAGAAATACTTGGATATTCTACAGTAACAGTAAAACCTTCTGAGATAACTGCCACAGTGAAGTCAGTACAGGAATGTCTCTGAAATGTAATGGCGGGGTGATGTCATGGGAAAAGACACTGAGAGTTCTTGGCTCAGTGCCTCTGCATTCATGTCCAATCCCCTGTAGCTCTCTTTCCTTTAACTCTCTTTATTCAAGTAGTTCAAAAGATAGTTTCCCTGAGCACCTCACAGTCCCAGGGATCCAAAGCGGCAGTTTGGTACTAGGCTGGTTTTCAGTCCGCTCAATGCTAAGGGCCTTCTGTCGACCTGTCACCCATTACCATCTATCGAGACATGTTAAAGCTGTCATCCCCATTCCTTAAGCCCTATATATATATATATATATATATATATGGCAGTTATCTCAGAAGGTTTCACTGTTACTGTAGAATATCCAAGTATTTCTGCCTGTAATCTTTATGGCTGATAATTTAATGCATTTTTCTTAATTTAAAATGTATGTACAGTATATGATAAAAAATTGTGCAATTATTCATGTCTTCTGACCCGCATATAAAGGCCCAAACCATACTTACCAAGATGTTTATGTGCTATGTATATTAATCATGCTGTTAATTAAATTTAAAATTTTTAATAATATGACAGCCCTAGTAATTTTATATACACACACAGGCTGTTCAGCTGAAACAAATATGAGATCTTTAGTCAATGAGTCAGCTATTCAGAGCAGCCTACTGACCTTTGATCTCTCAGCTACAGTCAGTGAGTTCATAGTTTTGCTTTTTCAAATATAAATTCACCTCATGATCTGATTATCTTGATCCTCACAATTGTCCAAGTTATTTATTTATTTATTTATTTTCTGGGGGGCATCTATATATTATCATATCGCATAGAGGTGCTCTAATGTGAAGTTGTCATATGTACATATAAAAATTGAATTTTGGTGCTGACAGACAATCAGAAAGTTTTATGTGAAATACTGCATGATATATTTATAACGACTCAGGGCATTGCTCGAAAATTAAGTATTAAAGCCCATTTTGGTTTTAAAACTATTTAGACTTGAGAAGATATTTGGATACAGTTTCTAAGGTAAATGCAGTTGGTAGAGTGACATTGAAGGGTACAGGTGTTTTAATATTCTGCGCGAAACAAATCCATGCCACCAAGATAACTGAGAATCATGTAAAATTGATAAAGCCTCCTATCAAAGAAGACATCCAGTAACTTCAGAGTGTTTTGGTTTAATTCACATAGAGCACCATGAATTGTCAGTTGATGCTTACGGTATACACAGAGCGTATGTGATTTTCCTTCATGAATATTGATTTGTTTTTCTTCACATTTCACCTTCTTTTATTGCATCCTATCTAGACAGTCTGCTTTCTGTTTTATTTAGACCAGTCTTCAAATAAGTATCATCATTCGTGTATGCAAAGCCTTTTAGTCATTCTTATGTCCAGCACTATGCGAAGTTTCCGTTAGGGCATTCTTTGTTGTGTTTGGAGATTAGCTGTGCTGCACACACAAAAAGAAGAGTGGCTGGAAGAAAGAGAGAAAGAAAGAGACAGTGTTAACTTGGAGCACTTTGTCAGGAAATTGAAAGAGCAACAAGGGAAAGAAGAGGCTGCAATTGACTTCAGTGCTCTCCACTCGCCTTTTCGTTCAGAAAGATGCTGTCTGACCTAAATTCATTCTACCTCATCTGCCTAGACGTTTGTTTAGCCTTCTGGGCAAACACTTAGAGAATTGTATGAAGCTGAAAAAAGAGGAATATATGTGAATATATTACATTCAGGAAGCGGAGAAGAGTAAACTGAGAGCATGAGTAGACGTTTAGTGCCCTCTAGTGGCTCTCCAAGCCATTATTCTTCCACCAGAGAAGCCATTAGCGGTGCTCTGTACAGATTTTCCTAAACCATCTTTGAAAGTTACCGGACAGTAAATCCTCAGCATGTAAATCCAAACTGCTTTGACGTCAACATAAAAGCTGCAGCAAAATGAAAAGCTGTGCTGGGGATGAGAAGTCTGACTGACCCAGACTTCACTGTCACGCTGTTCGTACGATGACTGTGGCATAACGTATTGTGAGAAATCTTCTCTGAAGTGTGAAAGCGGCCTGTTTTTGAATGTTGCTTCAGAAAGCTGTAAGCAGCAGGGATCCAGACTCTGGTTCAAGTCCTTTAAAAAAGCGCAAAGACTCGGGTTAAATATTACACTGTGTTCCTAAAGGCTATATACAGACTGCGTGTCTTTCTATATATTTCCCCCTCCCCCTCTTCTTCGCCTCAGAGTTATGAGACAAGCCTCAAGGGTGCTCAGCAGCAAGCTTATTAAAGGCTTTATCCGTTTCCAGGATTTGCAGAGGATTGTGGAACGGACATTGTTTGTACACAAGTGTTGCTCTGGGAAATAATGTTAATTTCTGTTATACTCGTGTACCTTATTGAGCCTTGGCCTTGATCGAATAATGATGAGCGGATCGTAGGAGCTCAGGGCCAAGTCCTTTGACCCCAGCCTCAACTTGCTGGTGAACTGAGAGCATGGGACATGATCCCAGTGCACAGGCAGTGCAAACAGGATTTGGCTGTGTTGATACATGGGACTCTTTCCAGTAAATTCTGTCCATGCAGCTGAAAACTCTATATACTACAGATCTGTTCCAAGTGACGGATATATTCATAAGTGATGGATTTGTAACACTGTACAGTACATTGGCAGGAACACCATGTGTCACATAACTGCCGTTCCTCACACGAAGCGCACGGGACACTCACAGTTGATTTTACATGTCACAAACTAGTATTTTTTACTTTTTTTTTTCTTTAAAAAATATATGATTATTTAAAAGATTTTTCTTACTTTATCCTCCAACCTGGATACATCTTTTCTGTGCATATTTTTCTGCGTATGCAATGCTACAGTAGCTTATAATTTGGTTAAAACTAGCATGAGAAAGTTACCTAACTTTGGGGACATCATTTCATATGCCTTAAAATTAGCCTCTTTAGGCAGGTTTGTGTAACAGTGTGTAAGCTGATGTTATCTAGTATGAAAAAATGAAAGGATCCATGTAAAAAATGGAAAGGATCAATGTATTTGGATGTAAAAAATGCAAAAACAAAAACAAGTCTTGAGAGTGCATGCTTTTACCGCATTATGCAGAATACAGTTAAAATTTAATAGATTACATTTGATTTTTAACAGCCCTATAGTGATCATTTATTGATTAAATATAAGAATTTGGCATAAAAGATGACACATACAATTAATGTTTAGAAGAAAAATTCCTTATTAAGGTAAAAATACCCCTGGAAATCAATTTACAGGGACAAATATTGCCCCTTAATGGAAGATTTCTGTCAAGAATAAGTCAGTTGTCCACTATAGGCCTAAATAACCACCCAAGATACTGTATCAGCACAAAAACACACCCCGCAAATGATCATCAAATAATCATTATCCACCAAATCCCAGAAAATAGAGATATCCTTTTTCATCAATATCGCACAGCCCACGATCATACTGTCAGCCCTACTCATCAGGGCTCGTTGGTGCGGCAAACGTGATGGCTTACAGCAGTGGTCGCCAACCCTTCGATCGCGATCGACTGGTAGATCTTTATCACTGTCCCAGTAGATCCCGAAAATAACAGTAAAATAAGTACAAAAATGCATTACATTTCTGGGTGCAGTATTAAACACGTATTTATACCGATTTCATCAGGCTCAAAATTTCAAAATTCTTCAAAAAGAAGACAAAGAATGGCCTTCTCAGCTGCCATAGTTGCAACTCTTGCGTCATCAGAACAGGGTGTTCAACGCACCACCGTTTCCGTTTAAAAAACGTTTTGCACCGTTTTGTCGGGGCTGAACGCAGCCCTGTTGTTTTTGTTTCGTGCAGATGTTTTATGTAGCAAATAAATAAATAACACCTAAAGTCAGACCATTCTTTTTTTGTTTTAAATCCTGAAATTAATCTAAATCAAATAAAAAACAACTGCCCGTGCAGATCGTGATTAAAATGCAGTGGTTGCCTCTAATTTCAAACAGCTAGATATTTTTGTTTGAAGCCAGTTTGTTTGTTATAAAGCAAATAGCCAATAAATAAATTTGCTTAAATATCAGTATCAGAATCAGCCAATTTGCTAGTTAAAAAAAAAAAAAAAAAAGAAAGAAAAAAAAAAATCTGAATTCTGAATCAGCTATGATCGGAGCATCACTAATTAAAATACTAAGTAAAAGGCCTCAAATTTGAAGTACAATCTGGGATGTCTTTTTCTATCAATTCTTCAATAGGTAGATCTTGTCTTTCATAAAGGCCGAGTTCAGGGATCTTGGGCCTAAAAAGGTTGGTGACCACTGGCTTACAGTGTTGCCACACATGCACATAGGCATGGAAGTCTGTGTTTGAAAACAGTGCTGAGTGGCTGTGCCAAAGAGACAGGCAGCCAAAGAGGACAGCTGTAGCCTGGAGTACTTACATATACTGAGATGTGTCTGGGCGACCGAATCCCGAATGGAGAAATCCAGGAAATATTTGTGCATCATGCGAAGACAGTCTCACACACATGCTTTCAAAGAGAAAGTCATCCTATAATTGATCACACACTGATGATTTCACCATCCTTTGCTGTAATTGCTTGGCTGGAGCGGAGGGAGGGGGATAGAAGATTATTTTATATGAAATATCGAAATAACAAATCCAGGGCTCGGGGTGGACATTAAGAAGAGGAATGTGAGCGAAAAGTCATCAGCTGGCCCGCGGCCCGGTATCCATGGCTGAGGAAAAGCTTGCAGTCATCAGAAAGTGGATGTATTTACTGCTGTGCCTCTCGCAGTACGAAAGCAAGAGTGAAAAATGACTTTGTTTGTGAATCAGAGAGTAGCTAATCAGATCTCACTTTCATTCCATTGCTCACTATATATACTTTATATGAGAACCTCCCCCCTTTTCCCTCAGGCATTTGAGGACAGAAATGCACTTGTGACAGCCATTTGGATGTACACATTATCGTACGGAAATCTATTAAATGTTGATAGATACCAGATATAAAGGGTCTGTTTGGCCAAAATGTAAATTCTGTCATCATTTACTAACCTTAGTTCCAAACCCGTTTGACTTTGTTTCTTGCGAGGAACACTAAAGTAGTTATCTATCAGTATGCCTAAGCAACTATTTTCCATACAATGAAATTAAAAGCTTAGTTCACCCCAAAATTTAAATTGTCCTCATATTCCAACCCCATAAGACCATATTCCAACCCCTTTCATCTTCCAAACACAAATGAAGATCATTTTAATGAAACATGACAGATGTCTGTCTATCCGTTACACCAAAACTTTCATGCTTCAAAAAGTTAATGAAGACATTGTAAAAGTAATCGTATTATAAAATTGTAAGATGTCTTCAGAAGAGACACTATCGTTTAATGTGATGAACAGATTTAACTTTCTTTCTTTATTCACATGTAAACATTGATCAACAGACATACAGTACATATGACAGAACATATGACTTAAAAATATCTTTATTTGTGTTTCAAAGATGAATGGAAGTCATATGGGTTTGGAATGACATGGGGTTGATTAATGACCATTTTCATTTTTGGGTGAACTAACCCATTAATGGTGACAAACGGCCGTTTAAGGGTTAAGAACAGATAATGGAAATAAATTTGTCCTTTGGAAGAAAGTAAGTCAAATGTGTTTGAAATGACGAGTGAGTAAATTATGACAGAACTTTCATTTGTGGGTGAACTATGCATTTAAGGTGTGTGTGTGTGTGTGTATGTATGCATATGAGCATGTTTGAGTTTGTGAGATGGTCTTCAATGAAAAAGTATGGAGAGTAGACATGGAAAAGTTTGTTTTTATCTGTGTACTTCATATCATTCTAAATCAAGCATATCTTCACTTTTGTGTAAGGTCGAAGATTATTCCAAAGCCACGTCTCTCACTATCACAGCTTGATTTGTGTGCTGATATACACTACCGGTCAAAATTTTGGGATCAGTAAGACTTATAATGTTTTTTAAAGAAGTTTCTTATGCTCATCAAGGCTGGATTTATTTGATCAAAAATACAGAAAAAAAAACAGTAATCTTGTAAAATGTTATTACAATATAAAATAATGGTTTCTATTTTAAAGATGACATATCATGAAAATCTGACTTTTCCAGGTTTTAAGTGCTATAATCAGGTCCCCAGTGCATCTACCAACCAAGGAAACGTGAAAAAGATTAACTCAGTAACTTTGTTTTGATGAGCTTTTTTGAGCTTTTTTGAAAAAACGAGCTTGTCTGATCTCGCTCCCCTAGTGACGTTGCAAAGGGATCTCATTATACTATTACCGCCCCTTAATCTGTAAGTTTCCACCTACTGCGCCGTCATTAGATTTCGCAAGCGACAACGGTGTACCAGTTCTAATGCCATGATGAAAGTTTGAGCAAACTAGTCGATTAGTCGGTGCAACCCCTAGTGTGAATGAGAACTTAGTTCAGTACTCACATGCTGTGACAGCCGCTTTCTGTCCGTATGCTTCAGATATGTGTACTCAGAAAACCGTATATCAGAAGTTTAAAGTCATATGGTTTAAAACTCATGATTTCAGCGCGATAAACATGATAATCAGAACCAAAACAGATGTTTTTTAGCAGGTACTCTATTCTGGAAAAGGGGGCGGGGAGCAGCAGCTCATTTGCATTTAAAGAGACAGGCGCGAAAAACAGCGTGTTTCTGCTTCCACTCAAAATTGGCATTTTCAAAATGATATAATAAATGAGAAATGATCTGTTTTGAGCTGAAACTTAACAGACACATTCTGGGGACACCAGAGACTTGTATTACATATTGCATATTGTGGCATAATATGTCTCCTTTA
>NW_015544197.1:1053041-1053433 GCF_001515605.1 Sinocyclocheilus anshuiensis
TTTAATATTTTTTTTTTTTGGGAAACTGTGATACTTTTTTCAGGATTGTTTGATGAAAAATTTAAAAAGAACAGCATTTATTTAAAATAGAAATGTATTATAACAATATAAGTATTTATCACTTTTATCAATTTAACACATCCTTGCTGAATAAAAGTTAAAAAAGTTTTAAAAAAAATAAAGAATAAAAATGTACTGACCCCAAACTTTTGAACTGTAGTGTATATTGTGTATATTGCGAGCTTAAAACATTTTGTTTGTTTATGAATTAACTTTAAAGAAAATTTTGTGTGATATTTAGGTTTAGGGGTAGAAGATAAAGGTGACGTGACATGTGGCCAAGTATGGTGACCCATACTCGGAATTAGTGCTCTGCATTTACCCATCCA
Source organism: Sinocyclocheilus anshuiensis (assembly GCF_001515605.1). Lineage (NCBI taxonomy): Eukaryota > Metazoa > Chordata > Actinopteri > Cypriniformes > Cyprinidae > Sinocyclocheilus > Sinocyclocheilus anshuiensis. The sequence goes on from NW_015544197.1 coordinate 1,053,431, forward strand.
AAG
>NW_015544197.1:1062881-1064024 GCF_001515605.1 Sinocyclocheilus anshuiensis
CTTTCAGAGTATGCATTTATTTGTCATTTTAACTGTTTGGAAACGGAGCGTAAATGTGGAAGTCCTTCAAAGATTTCTTATCCTGTTGCGCCCTCTATAGGACCAGCGACTAGTTGACGTCAAGCTTAAAGCGTCATGGCAGAGCATTGAAGTCGGCTAGTCGATTAGTCGGTGCAACCCCTAGTGTGAATGAGAACTTAGTTCAGTACTCACATGCTGTGACAGCCGCTTTCTGTCCGTATGCTTCAGATATGTGTACTCAGAAAACCGTATATCAGAAGTTTAAAGTCATATGGTTTAAAACTCATGATTTCAGCGCGATAAACATGATAATCAGAACCAAAACAGATGTTTTTTAGCAGGTACAAGCTATAATGGTGCAGCTCTATTCTGGAAAAGGGGACGGGGAGCAGCAGCTCATTTGCATTTAAAGAGACAGGCCCGAAAAACAGCGTGTTTCTGCTTCCACTCAAAATAGGCATTTGCAAAATGATCTGTGGAGTATTTTGAGCTAAAACTTCACAGTTACATTCTGGGGACCCCTGAGAATTATATTACATATTGTAAAAAGGGGCATAATATGTCAACTTTAATATCCTTTAAAATATTATTTATTTCTGTGATGCAAAGCTGAATTTCCATCAGCCATTACTCCACTATAAAGTGTCACATTATCCTTAAGAAATCATTCTAATATGCTGATTTATTATTAGAATGATCCATTTTGGCAACAGTTGTGCTGCCAAATATTTTTTTTGGAAACTTTTTTTAGGATTCTTTGATGAATAAAAAGTTAAAAAGAAGAGCATTTATTCAAAATATAAATCTTTTCTAACAAAATATATATCTTTGCTATCACTTCTTAAAAATTTAACACATCCTTGCTGTAAAAAAGTTTTAATTTCTTTAAAAAAAATAAAGAATAAAAATGTACTGACCCCAAACTTTTGAACTGTAGTGTATATTGCTAGAAAAGATTTATATTTGAAATAAATGCTCTTCTTTTTAACTTTTTATTCGTCAAAGAATCCTGAAAAAAAGGATCGCAGGTTCCAAAAAAATATGAAGCAGCACAACAGTTTCCAGCACTGATAATACATCAGCATATTAGAATGATTTCTGAAGGATCATGTGATGCTGAAG
>NW_015544197.1:1064388-1101725 GCF_001515605.1 Sinocyclocheilus anshuiensis
ATAATATTTCACAATATTAAATTTTTTTCTGTATTTTTGATCAAATAAATGCAGCCTTGATGAGCATAAGAAACTCCTGTAAAAAACATTAAAAATCATTCTGATCCCAAATTTTGACCGGTAGTGTAAATCTATCTCAGTTTGCTTTGGCTGAGCTTGTACGTTATGAAAGATCTTTGTTTCTCTGTGTTGGATTTTAGAACACCCTGGAGACCTGCAACATATGTAGTAAGCCCATAATGGAGCGTATCCTGCGTGCAACTGGGAAGGCCTATCATCCCCAGTGCTTCATCTGTGTGGTCTGCCATCGGAGTCTGGATGGTATTCCCTTTACTGTGGACGCCTCCAACCACATCCACTGCATTGAAGACTTCCACAAGTATGACCAGGCACACAAATATGCTTCAAATATTTAAACACATTTAGTACATAACATGTTGTTATTTCAATCTCAGTGGCATGACTTAAACTTAATAAAATACTGAAAGCTATTTTAGGGTTCAGATATGACATTCAAAACAAATTAACATCTTATTTACAGGAAATATGACTTTTAAGTAGTCTGTTCAGCTTTTTTGTATGTATTAAGGAATTGAAAGGTTTCAGAAGGAATATGGGATTGTGAGAATATGATCACAACAGAAATGCCATTGTGTCGAGGAACAGTTGTGCTGTACCTGGATTGTACTCATTGTTACTATTGTGGTATAATTAGGCCACCATCTGCTGCACTTCCCCCTTTTTACTGTTTGTTGGTAAAACCCAATGAAGAAGTGAATCACCTGACTGATTTGCTTTTGTGTACACATAATCGCCTCATCTCTTTCTGTTCCTGTCCTGTGTTCTCAAATTGCTGGACACACAAATGTATTCATTGTGGAGCTTTCTAAAACATTTGTGTCTTTGAAATAAGTTCCGCTGGGTAGTAATATTAGCTTATTGATGGCTGATGGTCTGTCCATCAAAAAGTTTGGGTCGGTAGGATTTGTAAAAATTTATTTATATTTTTCAAGTTTTTGTATGTTCACCAAGACCGCATTTATTTGATCAAAAATACAGTAAAACAATAATACTACAATAATATTATATTAAAATAAAGTTTAAATAAATATTATATTAACAAAGTTTTCTATGTTAATATATTTAAAACATAATTTGTTCCGGTGATTGCAAAGCTGGATATTCAGCATTCATGACTCCAGTCTTCAATGTTGCATGAACCTTCAGAAATCATGCTGATTTGGTGCTCAAAAACATCCATCCATCTATCTAGACAACAGCTGCATTGCTTTATATTTTTTGTGGAAATCAAAATATAAAGTTCAAAAGAACAGCATTTATTAGAATTTATTTAGAAATCTTTCGTAACATAATAAATGTCTTTACTGTCACTTTTGTGATCAATGTCATGTGTCTTTGCTGAATGAAAGTATTCATTTAATTTTAAAAAATTCTTACCGACCTTAAAGTTTTGAATAGTGTATAGTATTATTTTTTTAATCAAATTCACTTGTATCAAAGGTGATACAAAGCATCTCTGTCCTAGAGATAATTTTTGTGATCTGGCTTTGACTCTTTTTCCTTCCCTTTTTCAAGGAAATTTGCCCCTCATTGCTCTGTGTGTAAAGAGCCCATAATGCCAGCACCTGGCCAGGAGGAGACAGTGCGTATTGTGGCTTTAGACCGTGACTTCCATGTGCAGTGTTATCGCTGCGAGGTGAGAGAAAGCCATTGGGGTGGTTGGTTAAAAAATCCCTAAATGTCTTTGGAAATAGAAGTTTTGTACTGACAGTTTTGTCCTTTTTTTAAACTATTTTGTGTGTATCCTCACTATAGGACTGTGGCTGTCTTCTCTCTGAGGGAGACAACCAGGGTTGCTACCCTCTGGATGGCCATGTTCTCTGCAAAAACTGCAACACCATTCGCATCCAGGCCCTCACTGCTAAGGCTACGACTGACCTCTGAGTAACACACATATCTACATGCAGGTCCCTAATATTCCTGCATTCATCAAAGCCTGAGAAACACCATATCCTGTCACATCACTGCACACGAATATGTATGCTCAGACAAATGCACATGTACACATAAAGCTATCATTCCACTTAAGGGGCCACGACTTGTCTTGTCGCTCATGCACCTCCACACACTGTGCCTTGTATTAAAATTGCACTCATTTTTTCTGTCCAACCATTTTTATTAGCAGATGTATTCTATTCACCAGTGCCCACTACAGCTGTAAACGAATTAGGCCTTAACATATAGAGCAAGACTGTTAGATTCTAACTGATGTTCACAGCGCTGTTCAATTGGGAAGTGGGATGTTAAGAAACCCTCACAGAACATCATAGAATCTGCCTCTAAAAAGGGAGCATGCTAGGGGACCTCGAAAAAGGGATCGCTATGCATTCCAGTATGTATCCAACCTACAGCTTTTACTTTATTTTTAATCTCTGCGTTATATTGTCACTTTCCAAATACACTTTCACATAGAGCTACTAGTAACACATGAAGTCACACAAGTATACATTCTCTGCAATGGCTTTATGAAATAATTGGAAGTTTTCATTACGCATCATTCAAGCTTGTTAAACATATTTTTAATCTCCTTATGGCGGCTGTGATATTGGAGGTTTCATGTTTGCTAAGGTACACAAGTCAGTATAGAAAGACCTGGACCTTCACCTTGACTCATGCATCACACCTGCTTCATCGGTATGTTTTTGTGTACATACTCTACAGGTGTATGTTTGTGAATGCATAGCCTTTCGATTTACATTTCTGAATTCACCCTTTGAGATGAAAGTTACCAAAGAGCTACATTTACTTTCTCTGGGACAGTGTGTATGTATATTATTGTATGCTTATGAAATCTAATGGGAAGAGTATTTTATCCTTTAAGGACTGTGAATGATCTTCAGTAGCTCAGAAGCCTAAATACGTTGTGGTTCATTCAGTGCGGTTTCTTCCTCAGTGTACCGCTTCAATTCAAGTGAATTTAGCAAGAAATATTCTGCGCTTGGAACTTTTTTTGTGGTTTGGTGTTATTTTTATTTTTTTCGAATTGCGCTCAGTTATCTCATTTATTTGTATATCATGAGTAAAAATGGTGAAAAGGTCTAAGGATAAAATATATGTATTTAGATATGCACAGTGAATTGTGCAATAATGTCACGGCAGATTGAGAATCGTTTGGTATTAAATAAAAATTCTCAGAGGAAAAACTGTCAGATTAGATTTACAGTGTGACAATCAGGGCTGAAAGGATGTTGGAATTGTGTTTTATTTTATCTAATTTGATCTAAGACTTTTAGGGCTGATGAGAGACAGCCTGGTGACCAATATTTGAAATATCCTCAAATTGTGAATTTATTGTAGTATTAGTTAGAGTAGAGATTTATTGCAGTATCACGTAAGATATAGATAGATGTGAAAGTATTATTAAAAATAGGAAAACCATTTAGGGAGAATCATTTTTCTTTCGTAATTTTATATATGGACAATATCATTATGCAAATTTCTTCTTTGTTGTTGCATTGACACTTTACTAAGAAGGATATGCAGACATTTTTTATATTCGATGAGAAAGTGTTCGAGCTGTTCTTAAAGCTACAATGCACACAGTTTGGGAAAATCTGAAATTATGTATATATATCTACAGAGTGCCATTATAAAATTCGAGGTTTAGAGAGTCAACACCTCAGGAAATTTCCAGTCATATGAGTGTGCTGCAGTGATGCCCCAGGGATCTTCCCCTCTGGTTAAAGTGTAAATTCAGATGTGAAAGTTATGATTTCTATGCAAACCGGATATAAGTACACCTCTTGATTTATTATGGCAGTTTGTGGATTTTGTGTGTAAAATGAAATGCGCTGTAGCTTTAAGCCATGAGAGCTTCATTAGTGCTTCAGTGCTTCAATCTGTACCTCTCATTCTTAGTGCCTTTTCCAGCTTGTGTGAAACTGAGGTGGTGTTGTTTGAGCACAAACACAGCTGTGGCTTGTGGCTGATGTTACTTGTTGAAGGAGATGATGTTTGAATGGTCTGTTTTGTTTTTGTTGGTTTTTTTTCATCTTCTATTCACACTACCTAGAGGCTATGCATGTTCGCTACTTGAACCCATCTTTATTTCCAGGTTTTATATAGAAAGAGTTTTGTGTGCTTTAAGCCATGAGAGCTTCATTAGTGCTTCAGTGCTTCAATCTGTACCTCTCATTCTTAGTGCCTTTTCCAGCTTGTGTGAAACTGAGGTGGTGTTGTTTGAGCACAAACACAGCTGTGGCTTGTGGCTGATGTTACTTGTTGAAGGAGATGATGTTTGAATGGTCTGTTTTGTTTTTGTTGGTTTTTTTTCATCTTCTATTCACACTACCTAGAGGCTATGCATGTTCGCTACTTGAACCCATCTTTATTTCCAGGTTTTATATAGAAAGACCAAATCTTTTAAGACTTAATTAGATATTTCTGTGTATTATGTCTTTAAAACCATTAAGTGTTATTGGAAAGAGAATTATTGTTGTATTACTTGGCACCTTTAGGTTGTCCTTCCTCTCTTTTGCTTCAAAGATTCAAACTGCTTATAGATTTGCTTCATCTGCTCACTTGAGTTGTTCAAATTGATTTGTTCTGTTCAAGTATTTGATCAGGATGCAATTTAAAACACTTTGTACTAAGTTTCCCCATCTGTGATCATTACAGTAGCAATAACCTGATGATTATATGAGATTGTTGTTGCAGCAGATGCAGAGTACCAGCATTCAAGTGCCTTGAAATACATGGTATAGGCTATTTGAATTGTCGTATATAGGGCACTTTGATGTTTTTTTTTTCCCCCATGAAGAAATTATTACATAAAACAACCTAATCTGTGCTCTAGTGACATTCTAAGTATATACTTGGATTCTGTTCTTACACTCTGTTGTTTTTGATCACATACAACTTCCTCTATAATTAATAAACCTGTTGGAAAAACTCCATAGTGATTATTTGCTTTTTTCTATTTGTCAGTTTTTTTTTTCCTTCTTAATGTTGCTGTTAATTCATATTCCAGCTCCTTCCAGCTTTTGGCAGGTTTCCCAGGTAACGGAGACAGATTTTCTTTGTACTCTTTGCACAACCTAAAGGAGAATTCATTTATCATGCTACTTGCTGATATCAGTGGTACATTCAGCACATGCTTAGCTACTTTAGGTGGCATCTGAAAGACAATCAGCACAGAATCACGATTCTGATGAGCTCAAAATGCTACTGTCTGACAGCATTTTTCGTCGTTTGTTACTTAGATATTTAATCAGCAAAATCAGTGAGATATAAAGTGGGTTATATGATGCTGGAATGAGGCTGATGGAGTTGTTAAAATAATTTAAGATACTCAAAAGAAAAGACCATTTTCTTGGGCCCTCTTGAGTCCCTGCTTGATTTAATCTTTTCAATTTGTCATCCTGCGTTCCAGGAACCGGCAATAAGCCACACAGTTTTTTATTCTGTCCAGATTGCTAAATTGGAGCAGCATATCCACAATATTGGAGTGGAAAGTGATCCCAGAGGAATGCAGAAAATTAATAATAGTTTAAAAGAAACAAATAGTAGAACAGTGCAAGATTGCATGTTTGTATTTTATTGCAGGCAGAAATTTAAGGGTATTATTGGGGTCTTTGGAGACCACCTTACGCCACAACCTTCTTCAAATAATATTATGGCATTATCTCTTCGGGATTTGACCTAATCTCTCTATTCTATATATTATTTGCATTATATAGCCATAGTCTCATTTTTCTCTCTAAGCATGTGATTTTGAAAAACAAAAGATAAGGTTATGTAACAAAATTGTGCAAAACAAAAATGTATACTTATGGTGATATTGAAGAGAGAGAAACAAAACTGAGCTTTATAAATCTATATATGTATGTGTGTATATCTTTGCTCTTTCAGTGTGTGTGTGTGTGTGTGTGTGTGTTCCCCTCAGGGACCCAGTGTATGACTTTTTACCGTGCGCTAATCTGCTGTTTACAAACAAACTGATGAGTGTGTGTCCCTCTGGCTAACATGATGTGGCTGCTAATCTGTGTGTTTGTGTAAGCATGTTTGTATGAGTGCATGTAAGAGAAAAAGCCAGGAGGGTCCCTCCAGGAGCCAGCTATAGCATTACTAAATGCATGCTTCTAAAACTCAGGATGTGGGAAGCGCGTGAAAGTGCAGTAATGAGTCACGATCATGCACGATCTGTCCCTGCTAAGCTTTGCTCCTTTTAAGAAAACAGTTGTTGGGTCAGATTTCAATAACATCACAATGTAGGTCAACATTGTTGTCTTGGTCATTTAATGCACTCTGGGTTTGCTGTAATCGTTAGCTTTCAAATGAATCACCCCCAGTGGTGCGCTGACTTTTAAGGCCTGATTTTGTGGTTCCTGGTTTCACCAAAAGATGTAATGTAATTGCTGAGTCAACTGAGCCCTAAAGAAACATCACTGAAGAAGAAGAAAAAAACTGGAGAGGTGATATTAGGAAGACTTTTGAGGTATTTTTAGATCTGGAATGTGTCATTATTGCAATTCTATTAAAAATGATTTTCCTATTTCAATTGAATAGGCAGTGGTGGCTAAAGTAACCGTTTCATATGTTGTGTCTCCCGAGTAGTGTAAATTATTTCAACCAGACCAACACATAGCAACATAAAGTCAATTTATGGGATATAAAATTAAATTGCACAATTAAAAAATATATAGTCACATTTTGATCAATAAATTACAAATGCAAAATATAAAGACACTTTGCGAGATATCACAATGTGATATATAAACTTACAATTATGATAAACTAAGTTCCAGCTAAGTGATATAAAGACGCAATGCAAGAAAGTCACACAATGAGTCACAATTACGAGAAAGAAAGTCACAGTTTGGAAATATACATTTATTTTAAATAAATTGTGCGATAAAAAGTGACATTGTGAGTCACTATGATATTAAATCGCAATTGCGAAAAACAAAGTTGAGATGTAAAGTTACATTATGCAATAAAAAAGTCACGTTGTCAAACTCGGATATAGTCGCAATTGCGATATAAAGACACCTTGCAAGATAGTCACAATGTTAGATATAGTCAGAATTTCAAGAAACAATGTTTCAGTTGTGAGATATATAGATTCTTTGTGAGAAAGTCAAACAATTAGATATAGTCATATTTACATAAATCAGTTCTAAAATATTGTTACAATGCACAATAAAAAGTCACATTGTGAGTAATAGTCACACTTTAAGACATAAAATCGCAATTTTGAAAAACGAGGTTGAGATATAAAGTTACAATATGCAACTGTCAAATATAGTCAAGAAACGAACAAACTTTGAGATATAGTCAAGAAACAAAGTTTCAATTGTGAGCAATGTGAGAAAGTCACATTGTGAGATACAAAGTCGCAATCACAAGAAACAGTCACAATTGCAAGATTAAATCACATTGTGCAATAAAAAATTGTTTTGCATGATAAAAAGTCACAACTGAAAGATATAAAAACATTGGAGGATAAAGTCACATTATGAGATATAAAGTAGCAACTATGAGAAACAGAATTGCAGCTACGAGATATTAAGTCAGGTTGGGAGATATAAAGCCACAAGCACCTCTGAGGGGGAAACAGGCTTCCATACTATTGCCCTCCAGTCTGTTCTGGATAAGGGCTGAGAGAAATGCAGACTGCAGGGTATAGAAGGAAAAGGAAGAGCGAAGTAAAGGGCACAAACTGTTTTCCGTGTAAATAACGTGCAGAGACACTCAGAGAACGTCAAAACATGGAGGCCAATGTTGGGGCAGCCTGTCACCGCAATTCACCATCACACATCACCCAAGGGGGTTAGTCATGCCGTGATGCTGTGGTGCATTCTTTGTGTGTGTGCTTGGCTGTTCAGATGAAGTATTTTCTTGCCAAAGTTCCTTAACGCATGGCACCATCACTTACACTGCATAAATAGTAAGCTCTGGCCGAGGACTTCAAGCTATGCACAACACTGACAGATTCCTGGTGCACCGTTAAGAAAAGTGATGTCTCCTGATAATATTAGACAGCATGTTTTCAGGCCAGCAAAGAGAAATGCCAATAGGTTTTCCAGCTGGTGGAGGTGAGCTGAGGTCAGCTTGAGCATGTTCACAGTCTGCATTTGAATTCCTCAAGTTACGACGTGCAATATTTCATATGCATGTCTCGTCTCCATGCACATCTGTATAGCTCTGATAGCTACTGCATATCAGTGCATATATATATATACATACATATATATACATTTGGTTGCATTTTGTTTTGTGATTCACTGAAACATAGTGAGATGGAGCTAGACAACAGTGTCACTCTAGGCATGTATGTTCCCTCTACCAGGGTTCACAAGTAACTAGAGAGAAGCTTAATGTTTCAAATAATGTACTTTTAAGGTTTGTTTGAGTGAATACACTTGCTAAATGGAGAAGTACCGTGTGTACTGGCGCACACAAAAACTAGCCTGGAGCATACAGTTAATGGAATGGATCGACAAACAAACTGCCAATAATCAAAACTGTCGGAACTCTGTTTCATATCATTTTGTCCCAATTTAAACCCTGTTTATACATGCTTAAACACTTCCATAAACAGATGAACCATATTTGTCCCCCATCTGTGAGCTTCATAACATGTTGTTGTTTATAGTAACACATTGGTCTTGGACATTTTATTTTCAGTGAAGAGTTAAAGAGCAAATATCTAGAGCAAACATACTAGATTGGTCACTTTTCTCCCTTTAATATTCTACTGTATTTAGTGCTTTATAGTGCTGTGTTTTGTAAGTGTTCTTCATTTGCAAGAAAGCCAAATGGGCAACAAACATTAAACATTTATCCTCACAATGAGCTCAGACTTACAGTTAAAACTACAAAGTAGTGGTGAGCTAATAAAAAGCTTAAGTAAGCAATAAGCTGTATTGTGAATACAGTCATGGCCAAAGAGCCTTGTTAGGCATGCCATTACATTATAACAATGCACTGTGTCATTTATTTTTTTAACACAATATATGATACTTCCTCATACACATACACCTGCTTATCTCTCAGCATTTGAAAACATTCACTTCCTGTGTTTTAGTTGAAACCAGACCAGCTACTGACCAATCAGCATGAAGGATCAGAACTATCCTTATATTTGTCATATGAATCAAATCATACAAATTCATATGCATTCAGCACCAATTCACCAAAAAGTAAAACAGTAACGTTTTCTCATGACATTGGGGTTGATAAAGCCCAAATACTGTTGGAACGACACTCAGCCAATCGAATTCAAGGACCACAACTAATCTGTAATACAAAAATTAAAAACCTGACTGGGAAAAAAAAGCTCGGAATGGAAAGGCTCCCAAAACCACATGTACAATGAATACATTACAAGCTGTCTATAATGTGCTAATTTAATCTCTGAAAAATCAATTTAGACCTTTTTTGATTTAACTTTGATGTGATAGTGATAGTCAATGTGCAGTAAGATTTGAGAAAAAGGTCAGTGATGTGTCAGAAATGCTGATTTTCTGCCTGAGGCTTGATATTTTAGTTCTGTTGTGGTCCTAATTTACCCTCTGCTGTTGGCTTTGATTTTCCTCTCAGTGACTCTGTCCTCGAGAAATGGCAATTAGCTGTGCACAGCTAGCAGGCTGTTCAGTAGTCTGTTTAGAAAACAAAATAATGAGATTACGCTAGGTAATTAAACCCCCAGTTGTACTGAGCACTGCGCTTATCTTTAGCATATGTGGACTGGGCTGTTGGTTGGTAATGCAAGGTCATGAGGTTTGCATGTGTTTGAGTTACTTCAAACACCCTGCAAATTTACAAAAAAACGTCATATAAAAGATGTCAGTGCTGTTTAGCTTAAAGGAATAATACACCCCAACAAAATTGTTTAAAAATGTATAAGCTTGAAAGTTTCTATGTACATTCACTGTATTGTTTCTGTGCAGTTACAGTGAATGTGCATAGAAACTTTCAAGATTCAAAACACACCGTAAAATTATTATAAATCTAGTCCACAATAGCTTTGTGTAAGGAATTCAAATGAAATGAAAGCCAATATGAATCATTCTTTTGAGTCAGGTCTTTTCGATAAATTAGTTGATCCAGTTAACAAAGCAGTTTTCAATGATTTATTCACAAATCTGACATCACATTTCAGTGGTAACAAAACATTTTTCAAAATATCTTTTGTGTTCTGCAGAAGAAAAAAAAATGATGACAGTTTTCATTTTTGGAGTGAACTGTCGCTTCAAATATTTCTTCAATCTTCACACAGCGCTATCATGCGGCTTCAGAAGATTTGGATTGGAATGCACAATCCATACAGTATGTTTACGTTTATTATGCTTTTATGTCCTTTTTGAGTTTAAATTCTTTATAATTGCATGGAAAAGAGTAGCCTCTAAAACAACACAAGGGTGAATAAATAATGACAGAATTTTATTTGTGGAATATGGATGAAGTATTCCTTTATAGGTTTCTGTAGTTTTGTATATTATTTTGTTCCACTGAATCACTGAACAATTTAAAACTTTTTCATATTCCACATAGCAGACGTAACATACTGATGTATGTATGAACAAGTAGCTTAGAGCTACCCATGGGGTATCTAGAGAGATTTACTAAATGCATCTCAAGAACTGTCTAAACTTATTTTGTCCGGACTATATTAAGGATATCCCCTTGCTATCAAATCCAAGAAGATACATTCAATATACTTGACAAAACAAACAAAAAAAGACTCAAAAACCTACAGATGTCCCTGTTGCATGGAGAACCGAGGCCAGTGCATTGACAACAAGGCCAAAAAACAATATGATTTCCCTCATCAGTTCCTTGGCGCTCGTGAGTAATAAGCACATGAGTGTTTGCTCTCGCTAGCTATTTTAGAAGTTCAAGCTGTCTGCTCTGCATTGACAACCATTAATCAATTATGAGCCCTGCTAGTGCCCCTCATAAAGATTTACTACCTCATGTTCCTTTAATTCAGTCTCGCTGCACACTCTAACATCGGCATCCAATGAAAACAAGAGCTCTTAGTTTTATGGCTTCTCAGTAACTTTAAACTCTTTTTCCCAAAACTCAAAACAAAGCAACAGAGAAGTACCCACAGAGTCAGGGACCATTAGAGGTTGGGATATGCCGAGATATTTTTGTTTTCCATGCTTTCATACTGTACAAACAGTTTGCCACCCTGTAGAGTTTCTCATTAACGTAACGAGGTCTTTCAGTTAAATTTAATGGTTGGTTTTCTGATTGGTATCTTAACATTTTGAAGGCCTAATTTAGGTGTCCTTTGGTAGAACTTGAGGTCAACGCTAAAGCATCTTGTCTATAAAAGTGTAAAGCTCACTTGTTAGGTCTCAGACTCCATCACAGCTCATGAGTTGCCTGTTCTGTCTATCTCAAGACAAAAAGAGTGATATCTTTACCTCCTTGAAGTCATGCAAGCCATGACAAATCAAGTTTATCTTGATCATAGTGTTTTAGAGAATGTCATACTATGCTGGAAAAATCCAGGCCAGCTATCTTATAAAGTGGTCAAGATGTTGTTGTTGTTTTTTAATGGAAGCTGGTTTAAAGTTGGTCCAAAGTGGACTATCAGGTCAAAACCAGGTCCATCAGCTCGTACTTCATTTGATTGGCCAACTTAGAGCATTTAGAAACAATGTAAAGCCAGCTACGACTTTAAAGGAACATTTCTTTTTTCAAGATTCAAAAAGATTTTTCAAGATCAAGGAACATTTCAATAGTGTGTCATTATTTACTCAACTCAGTGTCGTTATAAACTCTTGAGACTGACTTCTGTGGAGGAAAGAGGATTTTTTAAAAGAATATCCTGACCATTCTTTCGAATATAAGGACTGACAAAAAAGCACCACAAAAATATCATAAAGGTGGCCCGTGACTCCTGAACTATTCTAAGTCTTCTAAAGCCATTTGATGATTTGAAACCGACTGAAATTTAAGTTGGTTATAACTAAAATCCTTTGTAAATAATTCTTTTGAATTTCTCTTCAATGAATTCGTTGATCCAGCTCACAAAACCTGACTGATTCTTTCATTAATCAAATGCAGTAAATTCATTGTTTTCAATGATCTGGTCTGAACATCCCACTGCAGTGTTACATTGTCAGTGAAGAATGACTTAAATATTACCCGTTTTTCACTCAAAGCGTCAGAATAGCTGGAATATAGTGCATAAGTCTTATATTGACTGCTTTTATGGCATATTTGCATGCATCCTTTTTTAAGCATGACAGCCCTGTGCCTCGTTCACTATCATGATAAACAACAGTCACATGAGTTTGGAACAACATGAGAATGAGTAAACAAAATTTCCATTTTGGGGTGAACTGTCCATTTAAGCTGGTTTTGTAATTTTATTTTATTTTTATTTTATTTTTACAGAAGAGTAGATCCGCTTTTCAGCTTCTTTGCTGTGTAATAAAGGATGGCATTTCCATTTATCTGAAGGCACTAATCCTCAGTCACTGCTTCTTATTCAGTGAAATGTGTTTGACAGCTTTCTCTTCAAACCTGACCTCCTGTTCAGAAAGGAATGCCTCTGCCCTTCAAAGCAGCTCAATGTGCTTTCCCGTGCCACTCAGTTATGTCCTTACCTTTGATCCTTAATCACATCATCCAGTTTCAGCAGCAGCTTGCACTGCACTTTTAAAATATATTCTCAACCATTTACTTTATTTCGCTTGATGAGATCCAATCAGTTAAAAAAATCCCAGCCTTTTACAATGGCAGGAGTTCGTGAGCAGTTCCTTGTTCTCCTCCTGGATCAGTGCGGTCTTTGTGTAACCTTAGCTAGTAAGCCGGTCTTGGACGCTGCCTGTTTTATATGCATCTCAAACCGCCCCTCAGATCCTGCTAAATCCACTGACTTTACCCACCAAAGCACAAGGGGCCTCCTGTCCAGCCCCATCTAAAGCTAATAGAGTCTTCATAAGTTTAAAGAGATACTTCACTCCATGACCTTCCAACCTTTAAAGACAGCTGTGCAGTTCAGTGTATTTAGTCTTTTATAGATGTCCCACCCCCCTCCAGAAAATGCACATTTATTAGGCATATGAATATTGAATGACCAGAGATAAATATGGTGAATAATTTAGCATGTCCGCATGGCATGCACGCCTGATTTAGATGAACTCAGTCACTCGCTGATGAGGTTCACGACGCCCATGTGAGGTTGCTGGTAGCTGCTGAAATATTCATCCCTTCCATGAAGTGCAATTAAATCAAGTTTCTAGATTCTTATGTGTTTGTATAAGTAATGAGATCATAAAGCCTCTGTAGCTCTGAGCAGACATGTTAGTTATTATTCGCTGTATCACCATACTATTTTTCAAAACATTAACATTAATTTGATCACTCTTGGTTAATTCAGTCTTTTTAAATGTACAGTGCCTTTCAATATGCATATAATTCATGAACAAAGTGTGTGATTAAATCTAGGCCAGGTTCCTGGAGACCCTTTAACTAATAACCTTAAATAAATCACAGAGCGCGATTATTTTAGGCCACGCCACTGTAGTACGATCGGATGCATGCATTTATTGTTGGGAGAATGTTGGCTTTGAATATGTGAAATTCTAACAAAATAAATGTTTAACGCTATGAATAATTTAGGCCTTTCTTATGAAGAGCTAAGTTTTGAAACACCCAGGACACAGTTATATATTTGTAATTTTAAAATGAGGAAGGGATAAGGAGCTAAAAGATAGCATGCCCGTGTGGCTTGCATAAGCTCTGACAGCTGAGAGTACTAAAACAAGAAGTCTTCTTTGAAAATCTCTGGACTGAGAATTATTTGATCACGCATAATAACTTCAGCCATAAATGGTATTAAAGCTTAAAATGCATATCCTTTGGATAGAGAACAAAGTGCGTCGAAACACAGGCGTGATAAATTATTCAGATCAAACCCCGTGTTTGAAAGTGCATTGTGCAGAGATGCTTCAAACTCTCATTCTCCTCCCATCTCTTTCTCTCATATATAAACTGTCCACCCAATTGCACATCACGTAGGGTGATACATATTGTTAACCCTAAAGAGAGCATTGTGGTAACATGCCGAGCATCACGATCAATATTTTAAGTAAATGGAAAGGGATTGTGCATTTTGCCAGATTGGTTAATTTTCCTTTTATCGTGCTAAATGGTCCTTATAGTTTTTTTAATTTAAATTAAAATGTATGCATAAAGAATCACACTTTCATACAATCACTCCAACATATTTCATAAAATTAATCAAATTATATAATTGCGGTAACATGCAGAGGATCACAATTTTTTTTTAAGTAAACGGAAAGGGATTGGTTCATGTTTATTTTATCATTCTAAATGGTCCTTTTAGAGTTTTATATGCATAAAGAATCACTTTCATACAATCACTCCAACATATTTCATAAATATGTTCATATTACACACACACACACACATACTAAATTGGATCAATAACATATCTTCCCTATGTCAGAAGCCTCTAGTTCCCTCCTACACTGAACAGCTAACAATTTTGTCAAGGATTAAGTGGTCCTGTTTAAGGGGATTGTGGGATTTGGCAGATTACTGCTCTGACATTTGTAAATAAACAGTGGAATTTCAGTTCTTCAGATCCTGACTTGTAATCAGCAGGATGGATTAACTAAGATGCACTAATCAATTAATTAATTAAAACATGCTGACTGGTGGTACTTTCGTTGTCTTTTTTTTAACGCATCCTGTTTTTAAGGCTTATGGAATAAAGACTGTGGGAAAAGTGCTGTGTACAGTATATTGCCTTATCGTTGCATCATGGAAGCACAAGGTACAGTTTCTGTATGGGTGGTCGTCCCAGTTTTAAAGAGTTTTAGGCAAAGGATATAAACAATCTTGGGAGATACAATGCTGGCCAGCTTGACACCAAGTCCTGGGCTGATTTATAAGCTAATACATAAGTATGTTTGTGCTTCCCTGCACCCAAATGTCTTATTGAACTGTTAGTACAAGCAAAACAAACTGGGAATACTTTGGAGATCAAACAGAACTCACAATGGACTCCATTAACCATATTTGGGGAATATCATGTGGGAGCTAGTTTTCTAATATGCCTGTGCTAAGAGGTTTTATGAGACTTTTCTTAAAAAAAAAAAGTGAATATGCTTTTTTTTTTTTCTCTGTGTAACAGCTCTTGCAGTGTTTTTCACTTGCTGTTTAGAGAAGATGTGAAACATGATGGGTGTTCAGAAGATGAACATCAGGTTATGCCAACCCACCAGCAATTTGTTCAAAGGTATTTCAGCTGCAATTTTCATCAAAATCTTTTGCACCATGCTATCTCCCAGCCTTTCATAAGACTATTGTTATATATGCAAGATAGGATTGTAAGATTGTCTGTTTCATGACCCTTTTCTGCTTGTGTGAGGGAGTTGCCTGTGGCTTTGTTACAAAGGAATCTTTTCCAGAGGTTATATAAATCAGCTGTGTTTTACAAAGGCTTCGTTCTTCAAAGTCTAGAGAGCATTGGGTTGTTTTTCCTCTTTTTCCTCCTCCATTCTATAAGATTCAGCTGCATGCATCAAAGTCTGTTTATGATTGCGCTTGATTCATTTTGCAATATAATCCATACAAAGGCTTCCTGACACTAGCATCCCTGTATACAGACAGGTCACTAAATACCAAGCCATAGGCTTGATGCTTTTTATAGTCTCACATTAATGTTTAACTCTCAAGCCTTATGAAATGCTCAAGCTTGGCTCTTGTTTGCTTCTGGAAGTCTCTTCTGAAATCCAAATTTGCGGATGATTGGGTCACCAGTTCTTTTCTCTTAATGTAGAACATTATGTTTGTAAATTTCATATGATTTTTCTTTCCTGATCTCATTCTCGATTTGTGAAATATTGCATTTTAAGGACGGCCCCTTAACGTTCCTTCAGTCCCTCATGACCATCTGAACTCCTTCCTGTCACTATGCTGGATCTTGTCTGATAAAACCTTCATGCTCCCAGTCCATCTGTTTTTAGTCTTCCCAGTGACAGAGGATCTACCCTCTCTAAAATCATTAGCTGTGCTCCGATTCACAGGGTCCCTACTCTTTGTACACTGCTCCCCACACTATCAGCAGGGAATATCTGTAGTTCACTTCACTTGACAAAAATTGTTCATTCCAGACAATGCCCTACATCTACAGCAGCACAGACAAAAGTCACATAGATTTAAGTAGAGGTGGGATTTCAATCGTGATGGTGTAATATTTGTAGAAATAAATATAAATTGAATTTACTATGAAAGTACAGGTGCATCTCAATAAATTAGAATGTCGTGGAAAAGTTCATTTATTTCAGTAATTCAACTCAAATTTTGAAACTCGTGTATTCAATAAATTCAATGCACACAGACTGAAGTAGTTTAAGTCTTTGGTTCTTTTAATTGTGATGATTTTGGCTCAGGCCAAATTGTCTGTGAATTCCACTTTGCAGGGCACATTTGGGTGAATGGAACATACCTGTTGTCTTCCTGGCCCTCCATATCCAGGTTCAAGACACAAGCAGGTGGAGTTGTGGCAACACAGCACTGCTGGCAGTGTATGATGAAGTGCACCTGATGCTTGTTCTGCCTCGTCACCACTGCCATAAATCCAGCATTGTGCCTTTTGCAAAGATTTGTTTTCCCATGTATGTCCCAGGTGTTGTCGAGATCCACATATAGTATGCTGTAGCATCAGGGGCACAAAAATGAGATATGAAATATTTTGAAATATTTAAAAGCAGTCACAATAACAGCAGAAAATATATTTAATTATTCTTTTTTTATACTTAAATATTTTTTGCTGTCCATCTATCTTTATAATCATTTTTAAATGCCAACGTCAAAGACAACTTGGAGTACCTTGGAGTATTGTGCACAACCCAACATAAGCAAGCTCAGCTTGACATGCATGTTGGGATACTCTTTCACACACTAAGTACAACTTTTACACTGATTCAGTTCCATTTATTTTTTATTCATCATTACTATTATTATTATTATTATTATTAAATGAACAATGCTTAATGTTATGTTACATTAGATTCCGGTGCCATTGCCTCAGTTCCTGCACCCATAAAATCACTTATAAGGGCATAACCTTAAATGAAACATCCTATAAGAGAATTAATTAGCTGCAACTTTTTCTAGAATGTCTTCTGAATAGGTGTTTGATGTTTGATAACTTTGAATCAAGGAATGTTCCTATTTAGAGCTTGGAATATTTCTGGTCAAGGTCAAAACAGGTTACAGAACCCTAATGCCAAGCCTCATAAAAGAGCAACAGCTTTTCCAAAAATGCATTTTTGAATGGGAATAGATATACTGATGAATGAATAAAGGTTCAAAAATAGAGGGATAAGACAGCAGTCATGTAACTGTTAAAAACAAAGAAGTTATATATTTAGGTTTTAAAGCGTTCATGGAAGACACCGACTTTTAATGACAAGTAATGATTTTCAGAGAGGCCAACTATTTTAAAGGAATTTAAAGTAATTTACGTTGGAAAATTTTGAGGTTCATGTTGCGCAACACAAATTGTTTTTCCGCCACTACCACAGTTAGCTAAACATCAATTATCAAAAGACTTTTAAAACAAATATGAAGTATTTATGATATATTTAAATCTTTAGTAAAATGATACAAACAATACAAACTTGTCATGCTTTATCTACTCTACATACCAGCTTATCGCAATGGAACACACACAAGTTGCATGACTATGTTTTTAGTTGCTATAGTTACAATACCTTCTCTGGTGAACGTGACTTCTGTTCATGAGTGTTTGTTGACCGACTGGTAATTACTCTAACTAAATTGTTTATCATTACTGAAATGATGGAAAACCTTACATTTTTTGTTTGACTTCTTTTATGGGGAGTGTTCAAACCTTATTTAATTTGCGCCCTGATGGAAGATCCCTGCAGGTCCCTGAATCCATCTAATGGAAAGCCTTCCCAGAATGGAGGCTGTTATGGCAGCACAAGGAGGACCAACTCTCTATTAATGCCAATCATTGGATGTTAGGGTGTCCACATATAGTACTTCTGGTCAAATAGTGTATATCCACCTATAAAAAAATGAAATCTGGTAAATGGGCTCATAACATTCAGAGAGTAATTGCTTGTGAAAAGTGCTATTTTTACCATGAGATCAGTTGGTGAGGACAGATTATGCTCATTATTGCACTTCTAATTTCATAAATCCTTATATGGCTGTACTTAATGGTCAGCAACCGTGAACATAAACTGTGGGAGTTAAACCCCCCTCTATGTCGAACAGCAGTTAGGTGTGCTGGGGGAATGTGGGTATAAGCGAGAAAACATGTTCCTACAAGAAATCTCATCCGGACATGAATTGCCTTGACCTTTCAGTTGCTAGGGTGCACTGTTAATTCTAATATGTAACTATGACAACCCCCGCCTCTGTGAGCTGCTATGACGCACTGGCCAAATCGATAGCACGTTGTTCGTAAATGTGCCCTGGCTTAACCTCTGGGTTCTTCTATTTATTTTAATTCACACTGCCTCACAAACACACACAGAGCCAGACAAGTCATCACTTAGCAGTGGCTTGCTTTTCTGCTCATCACAGACATTATCTCAAGGATGTTTTCTGCAGTAATCAGAGGCTCAGCATGCGATTGGTTCAGTCCTATTATTCACAGTTGTTGTAACTCACCGACACAAGTGGCTTCCTTCCATTTTTGAGAAATACTCGTACAGCCAATCAATACGCTGTTGAGGGAGATCCAGTTGGGAGCAGGAATTCCAGCCACAATCTCAAATGTTTTTCAGTCTCATCTGACGCTTGGAAATCGAAGGCACACCATTGATAGTGAGTAAAACAGATGCCAGTGTTTAATACTGGAATCTTGACTGATCCCCTTCAGTGACACAGCTTTAAAAGATCCATATCGCTTCATGCCTTGGGGGTCACGCTGTCAACATTTTAGAAAAGACATGCTTAAATATTCCTGACACTTTTTATCCTTCAGAGTAGAGTGTATCTCTATGTTCTACAAGGCTATAGCTTCAGATGTGTTATGTTGGCTTTGTGGGAGCACATCAGATCTTGTCAAGTCTTGCTAATTATTCAGCTGACGAATGAAACAGCATCATCTCAGTCCTCATATCTTTCTGTCCTACTTTGTTCTTTTTTTTCAACTTTATCCCTCTGTCACGTGAGCAAAGGTTTGTCACTTCTGTTATTTATGTAATTAGATTACACATGAAGTTGTTTCTCAAGTGTAGATGGATCAGTTGATGGGTTTAATTGAACATGCACTGCTCAGAATCGACTTGGCAGCCATAAGTCCCCTGAACCCTTTGCCCTGTTAAAGTTTAATGGTGTCTCCGGGGGCTATTCTGATTTCTGTGTTGTGCTGGTTACTCGTATCCCATGCTGGCCATGCATGTTTGGCATGCTCCTCATCTTCATGGTAAATCATTCAGAAGCCACATGATCAAATACATCTGAAGATGTACAGGGCAGTTTAGGGTTGCACAGTAAAGTGTTTCGTTCATCTCTTCTCCCAGCCATATGGCAGACTCTGTACTTAAAAAAACGATGGTGTGGATTAATCTCTACATTACACCTAGGAAGTTCTGTACATCTTTAACTTTTCACTTCTCAGTATTGACATGTAACAGCCATTTTTCAAGATCCAATTAAATTCCCAAAAATAAAGTAGAACTTTTTTTTTTCCTCTCATTGAATATTGTTTCAATATCTCTCTCTCTCTTTTGGAAATGCATTTAAGTTATGCCACAATATATGCCACATATAATTTTGGAAGAAACATATCATGGGTTGCCCAAGACCACAGTTAGTAATTATGTTAGTTTGTTAGTCAGTAATTATTTTTTTCTCATTGGATATTGTGTTTCTCTCTCTTTCTCTTTTCAGGAAATGTACTTCGGAAATGAATCATTTTGAAAGAAACATATAATGAGTTTCCCAAGACTACAGTTAGTAATGACTTCTCACTGCGTTCATAGCCATTAATTCTATACAGAAATAGAAGATGTTTCACAAAAAGACAGACAAAAATATTAATAATTCTCAGCTCATGCACATATATGTATGAAACAAATCACATCTGTTCGGAAGGTTGCTTTCTGTGTAGTTGCACAAGTTGAAATATTTCACCATATCCAAAGTTCCTGCATTTGCAGATGGTCGGAATTCCATGCTGGCACCCCTTTTTTTTCTCCTTACTGAATATTTTCAATGAGTTTTCCTCTGAAATCCCTCAAATTATAGAAGTAAAATTGGTCACATGTGGCAATTTGCATGTCATCATTTACTTACCCTCATGTCATTTCAAAACTGCCGTGACATTTATTCTGTGAATCATAAAAGAATATATTTTGAGAAAAGTCTTGATTTTTTTTTTTCCCCAATAAATGAGCACCTGTACTGTTACACAGTCATACAGGTTTGGGATGCTGTGAGAGGGAGTAAATGATGGCAGAATTTTGATTTTTGGATGAACTCAAGGCAGCAACTAGACATATGCACGTTTACTTGTCAAATGCGTTTTTTCTGAGAGCATTGATTTGCTGTTTAATCCCTCACAAAGCCTAATTTTGATCATGAGTGCTTTAATGCTTTACTAACATCTCATGGAAGGATGTTGCAGAATGCCTCTGATATGGACTCAAAGTGCCTGTTCAATGATTGGTTATGTTGTCTGATTGAAGTTACATTTTGTCCAACAGGATGAGAAAAGTGCTTCAGGCTCAAAGCCCAGAGAAGGATTTAAGTAAGGGGTGTATTCCAACACACATGCTCGCACACGTGTATACGTACGTGCCCTGGCACTGGGCTCATGTCTTCATTTTTGGCCTTGCTTTTAGAGCTTGCTGCATAAACATCTTCAACTTTGTTGGAGAGTTAAAGAAAGAGAGAAAAACTGTTGCTGTTGTGGACAAGGAATGAGCTGTTGAGTAACAGTCTAAAGGTTAAAGTAATAAAGAAAGAAGAAATCCTACTTTCTTAATGACTCATTTTTTTGTGTATGAGATTGCCAGTGCATTGTTGTTTATATGTATGTTTTGTAGGTGACTATATACCTGTTGTTATTGTCGGAGTGCTAAATCCACCCAGTTGTCCCTTTTCATGTTCCTGTACTCAGTTCTGGCCTTGTTCCAGGGTACAACTTGTACTAGGCTTGAAACGATGGCCAAACTATGTCATCTATAAAACACACAAACCATGCAGCCAAAATAAAATGGGAAAAGTAAGTTAAAAGAATAGTTCACCCAAGAATGAGATTTCTGTCATCATTTAATCACCTTGATTCATCTCTTCCTCCTTCTCTTCTTTGCAACTGGCCAGCATTGGAAGTTGGGGACATTTTTATTTTTTTTTCGAAAGTTATGCATCACATGGTTTGTTATTCAAAACTTTAATAGCCAAAATTTCACACTGGAATAAGAATTGCATTCAGGGCTATAACCGGGGCCAGCTAAGTGTCAAAATATGTCTTAAAAAGTTTTTTTTCCTGGAATTCTTAATAGTTCATCTGTTTTTACTTTTTACCATGTGAAGCTTTTCAATAATTATATCAGTAGTTATTGTTTTAAACATCTTTATGAGATTTTTTGTAAATGTAAATGTCATATACAGAAAGCTGTCTTTCCTGTTGAATTCTTGGTCTATTTGCAGCAGACTTAATACAATTATTCCCCTGCCGTGACCTATTTAAGCCAAGGCTGCTGCCAGCCATTAGTGTTATGAGAATTCACTAAGTTGCCACGTTGATGGGTTCTGAGAGGTTGTATTTTTCAAGTACACACGTAGGTGGAGGTTCAGAGACCTACTGTTTGTCATCATTTAAACTGTATTTTTTCTGTTGCTATGGAAACATGCTTCCTTTTTTTACCCTTTTATGAAATGGATTTGCTGCACCTCAAAGCATCCTTGTTGCTGGATGAGAATACAGGTATGAATTAAATCTGGTTCAGTACTTGTCCTCTGCTTTTATGCAATATTAACTGGTTAATAGACAGTGGGAATGAAGATTAATTACTTGTTATAGGTTGAAATGATAAACTATGGAACTTGAACCTTAGGTTGATTAAATGATTGACTCGCCTTTACCGTACTAACATACAAGGCCTTGATATGATATGTTACCTACCTGCTTTTAATACCTCACAAAATCAAACTAAGCTTGAATAATATAGAGCCGGTTGTCTATGGAAACCCAGACCACCTAACAAACATTGATTGCTGTTGCTGTAATTAAACACAAAATCAGGGTCTCCATTTGACTTTATGTGTGTTTACAACCTAGTAAGATTGCTCTAATTTCACAGGGCATCGTTCCTGGGACTCTCTGGAATCTTGGAATTGATCATGACTTATGCTTCAGGAAATTCACAGTCCTTTATCTCCTCCCAAAGGGCAGAAACTGGTCAGCAGATGGTTTCAAATATAGCAACATGGGCAGATCCTTGGTTTATTGCAATCATACTTTGATTTAGGCTTTGCTTTGATATCATATGACTCATATTGACTAAAAGTCACGATAAGAAAAGAAGAAAAATCAGGATACATATTATATGACCTTTACTCGATAAAAATCCTATTTTTTTCTTTGTTGTACTGTAGCTACTTCGTAAAGACCCACCCTCCTTAGTTACCGTTGCTATGTCCGACAAGCCATGGCGCTCTCACGCCACACAAGATGTTTCCACGCTTTGAAAAATACATTGCTGAGCAAAGAAGAAACTGACATGCTGGTTTGTTTGTCAGACAAAATGTCAGATTCAGCGTTATGATTGGTCAGATTGCCTGTCAGTCAAACTCCTGGCAAAGGGAAAAAAGTTTATCAAATGCATGTTTTTTTTTTTTTTTTTCAATTTAAGCATTCAAACGATTTTAAACTGTTTTGGCCAGTATCCTCGTAACGTCAACTTCACCCTGCATAGATAATTACTGTTGTGCTGCTGTGCTGTTAAATCAACTGACCATATGCACGGAGTGTTCTTTAGAACTTCCGCATAAAGATAAGGCAGCTCGTAAACTTCCGGTGAAGCGTCATTTGATGTTGTGGTATATATAGAGACTCTTGACCCTCTCCTGCCTCATTCTTTTCAGAAACTGAGAAACAAAATAATTGCAATACTGTAAATAATGATAACGGCATTAACATTATTTAACAACATTCAACGACATCAGGGCTGTACAGCCCGCTTTTCGTGCTACGAAAAAACTGGTCTGTGCGATGAATAAATTTACCACTGTAGCTAACTCTACAGCTGTGCAATAAAATTCACTTTAAAGATTCACTTTCATAAAAATTACATGACAAAATGTGCCAAAAAGTAATTTAAGATTAAATTGACATGAAATTAGCGTTATAACCAGTAGATGGCAGCAGAGGATCGCTCATTAGCAGTTGCCAGTTCAACTCCCTAGTTTGTTATAAATTACTATTACAACAAATTTTAGTACTTTTACTGTACTTAAGTATAAAGTATAGCAAGTGCAGGAAGTCACAATTTAGCGGATTCGCTCACTTATTTTTTTACACTGCGTTTGTCATTCCTGAAACTGTATATGTGGATGCTTAGACAAGCAAAACTTTTCTTCAGATTGTGAATGGATTATGTAAAGAAACAGAGCAAAGGGTGCTCCCCTTATAGCACAGTTGATTTTGACAGTTGATCGGAAATGACTGAGCTGGCTTATCTAAAACCAGGAAGCAACCGTGCATATAGTCAATTAGAAATCATGGTATAGTCAATTAGTCTTTCATGTTTTTTTTTTTTGTCTTGTCTTGTCTTGTCTTGTCTTGTGAATGATATTCTTTAGGAGTGTAATGATTTTCAAACCTACCCGAAAAAAAAAAATATTCTCATGGTTTACCGCGATACTCTCTTGGCCTACCCCGCCCCCTGCTGAGACACTTCAAACACATATGGCCATGATGGTTTGGCCATTGCTACTTTAGTTACTTGTCTACTTTTGATCCGGCAATAAAAATTCCATACTAACAACGTGAACCCTTGCATCTATGCAACACACTGTGGTATTTCAATCCTGAATGAATCAATGGTTTGAAACGGTGGCATGAGTCACTCATAAAGACTTGTCACTTTTCGCCACCGATGGCGTAATGATAACTTTCAGAAAGTGTCACTGCACAATGCACAGACTGGAAGTCTGTCTCGAACACACAAACACTGACATGCAGATACACAGAATTAAAAGTGCCAGTGTTGTTTGATTGTATAAGGGTAACACTTTAGAGAACAAATATTCACTATTAACTAAGAGTTTCCCTCAATAAACTCCTAAATTGCTGCTTATTTATAGCAAGTAAGGTAGTTGTAATAGTTATGCAGGAATGGGGTAGGGTTAAGGGATCTAGAATATGGTTATGCGGAAAAAACATTAATATGTGCTTTATAAGTACTAATAAACCACCAATATGCTAGTAACGCCAAGTGGACAAAAACATTCGCAGATCAGAACTAACTGTTAATGCTTACTATTTTTTAAATGTTTATGCATTTTGATTTACTTATTTTTATTTACTTTGTATTTTATTTATGCAAGTTGGTATTTTATGCTTCATGTATGTTAAAACCTCACACTGGATCTTATTCCTGAAACACAAGTAGGCAAGCATGTGAAACATGTCTTTATGTTCATTTTTGTCTTTAAATGGGACAATTTATGTATGATAATATATTTATGATAATACATTTCTTAATTTCCACAGAAATGTATTCTGTTTGTGTTTCATGAACAATATAATACTGTACCTGCTGTTGTGTTACCGAGAGTCATGTCATTAGAAATGAACCTTTGGGGCTGTGTGTAAACATGTACATGTCAGAGTTTCTAAGCCCAGAGGCAATGAGCCTCCCACTTTCCTGACCTGCCTGTTGTATTAACTCTTTTCACTATCAAATCATATGAGCGAGCGAGGGAATGAAAACTACAACAGGAAGCAGTCCATCTTCTTGGAGATTCCCCAAATAAGAATCTCATTTCATGCTCGAGTCATTTAAAATGTAGTGTTACGTTACAGAAGCCTACGACTGATTGCTAAATTCTTGGGGTTCTTTTTCATCTCTAAATCCTGGACGTATCCGAGTCGCTCAGGTTGACAGGTTACATTTATTAACAACAGGACTAAGAGTGAGCAGGACGGAGGAGACCGCAAGAGGTGTCATTTTTCATCGCCTGTGGTAACCTCATCGGTCAGAACAGAATCCGACAAGCATGTCAGAGCAATCTCCTCAGTGCCTATATCTCCGACTTCCCTTTTACTGCTGCCCTGCTCCGTGTCTCACCGCGCATCAGGTCCCAGAGGGCAAAAAGATGTGGAAACACAACATCAGTCAACAAACACAACCCTAGTTGGCTGAGACCCTCCTTACACCTGTCACAAAACCAACCTGCCTCCTGTGATTCTTCATCACGAGCAAAACAAGTTTAAGCTACACAATCTGATTTCCCAAATAAATGCTCGGAACAATTTTGAAGCTTTTCTCGCCTTTCTGTTCGATTCAAGCAAACAATACACCCAAATCCTAAAGGAAAAGTAGGTCACCGGAAGGTTATTTTTAGAGCCTAACGCACACTCCTTATAAATGGGCAACCGCAGATGCGGAGTTTCTGTACGAGACATCAGCCGAATGTATCAGGCGAACATACAGAGAGTCGAGATTTTCAATTTACCGGCGAGTCGAGTTAGCTTTTAATCCGGTTTCAAACTTTAATGCCCTCCTGCGGGATGAGAGGCCATGTCAGAGCACAGCGCGTGTGCATGTGCGTGTGAGGGGAGAGCCACGTGGATTGTCTTTGATGATCGAGGGACGTGTAAGGATTTGTTAAACCCTCAGTTCTAAGGGGACAGCCTCTCGGCTCTTTTCCTGCTGGGGTGTTGTACTTTCACTTTGCTTTAGAAGGAGATGCTCTCAAAATGTTTGCTGTCTCGTCCAGGTTTTTAGCTGACTGATTAAGGATGAAGCAGGGCCCAAATGCAGTTGAACCACACTGTCAGAAACACATAGTCTATCCTAGGTGAGAGGATCACTTTGTTATACAGTGCAGCCCATCCAGTCATCCAGCACACTGCAACTCCACAGTTACATACTGCAGCTCTCCAAACACATGGAGGCCCAGTGGAGCGGAATGCAAGTGGGCAATCAGGCTGAAAATGTTCTGTAGCCTAATCCTATAGGCAGAAAAAAACAAAAACAAGCATCTGCCATTAACTCCAGAAATGCCACCGAGTTAGCCTTATTCCAACCATTTGGAGAAATTCTTGGACTGCTGAGCATTTACATTTCCCATTTGGAGCTCTTCCAAATGTATTTTGTCTGTGCCGACTTCCTCATGTTTTGGGGAAATTAATGTTTGACTTTAACAAAAGGAGAACATTGTTCTTTTCACCATTATTTACCCACAGATCACCCCAGATGAAGCGTGCACGGAGAAACCTGATTATTTGCATGTCGTTCACGTGCACCGCGAAGAGCAGGTGCAGGTCTGTTTGTAGTTTGCCATCGCCGCCGGTTGTGCGCACACATCAACAGAGTTTAACAGCAAGACAAGTGCAGAGGTGTATGTGACCATCTGGACATAGAAAGAGGGTCAGTGCACTCAGATAACCGTAATACATAATAAATAAACATCTCACAACAGATCACCCATGAATGAAAGAGAAGTGGTTTATAAAAGAAACTTCCCTGTAAACACGGCCGTTAATTACTCTGCACCTCGAAACCCATCGGTTTACACCACCTGACTAGCAAGAGGGATTTTCTATTGTTTGTTTGTTTACATCAGGCCAAAAAAAGGTCATGTGGAGAGATAGTATGTGGGTCAGTGCAATAAGGAGGCAGCCGGAGTGAAATGAGGCAGAAATGCAAAACCTTAAAATGGATTAGAGCAGATCCGATCAAAGTTTTTGGACTTCTTGAAAAGGGTCAAAATGTCACTCTGTCACCCAGCGCTGACCTCAAAACAGGCCAGGGTTACAGCAATGATGTGGTTCAAACAAAGCAGATGTGCCGTGCAACACAGCTTTATTTTCTTGTAGACTTCTGGGACAGAAGCTGTCCCAATGTTCAGCACAAGGTGCACAGCCTCTAAGGTCAAACCAGGCTTATATATGATATTAAATCAGTTTTGAGTTCATATCAGATCAGCATTTGGAGGATGACATTTTTCTGCCTCATCAAAGCTTATTTTCATCATCAGATATTTTTAAGGGCAGGGATTAATCATCATGAGAGATCTTCATTAGGAATGTAAAGATATGTGCTTCGTGGATAGATTTGTTTGACCCATGTCCCCCACAGCAGAGTCCATTCCAAACTTCTAATAGTAATCAGAAAAGATCAGCGCAGCGGAGGCCTGATCCATTCACGTCAATGAGAGTCAACAGTATATTAGTAGCAGCAGCACTGTATGTCTCAGAGGCAGCTCGAGCGCTCTCTCTCCAGTGTCTGTGATATGCCATACGAATCAAAATTGTGAGAACACTCCCACCCTGTGCTCAATGCAGGAACTGCTCTCAGATCTGCTTCCTATTTAATTATTTGAATGCGTCTTAGAATTGAGATCAGCTGCAGTTTTCTGCAAGTATTTGTCTTTGATGAGTGCTGGCTTCCAGGGGTTTTGACTAGAGGTCAGCGCCTAGAAGATAATAATAATAAATATCATGAAGTCTGAGTGCTATTCACCATTCATGTTTTCAGTCTCTATTTATGCAATGATAAGAGAGAAAAAGTATGTCAGGGTTTTCTGTTCTTTAGTGGCATAAATAGTAACAGATGGTTCTTTTTAACAGCTTGATGCCTTAAAAGGAGGTTTACTTCCGATGTGTAATATTTGAATGAATTCCAATTTATCCTTTCCTATTTCTCCTAAAGAAATTATTCCACTTAAGTTATAATGCAATGATTGGCAATCATTTTAAATCATTCATTAATCTTGATTAATGTTAATTTATATATACTAATACATTTTTTTACATTTTACGTTGCATAAATTAACTGTTTTACTGTATTATGAATGAGTCAGGTCACCTTTATTTATATAGCACTTTATGCAATATTGATTGTTTCAAAGTATCTTCACATTAATAAACAGGAAAATAACAGTGTTAATGTTGTAAAATTAATGAATTATGAAATAAATTCAATTTCAGCTGTAAAACTACTCTATAGAAGTTAATAGTGTCATTATTCAGCTCATGTTGTCAGTGTTGGTAAAAGTTGTTTCAATTCAGTTCAATAACTGTGTCAGTGTTGCAGAGTTCATCAATTATGAAATAAGTTCAGTTCAGATAGTGTCATTATTCAGATCAAGTCAGTTCAATGTTTATTAATTTCAGTCGATGCTGTAAAGTGTCATTATCCAACTCAGGTCAGTTCACATTTTGTTCTCATGTGACAGCATCCGTGAAGTTAAATTGCTAAAATTACTGAATATTAATTGTTTTTTAAACCCCGACTGAGTAAGCCAAAGGCAATGATGAACAATGACAATTCATTAAAAAATAAATAGAAATAAAAATAAATAACATTAACCTAGATGAATAAATGCTGAATAATTGTCCATTATTTTAAAGTGTTTATTCATATTGTAAAGCTCTGTTGTTCATTTGCAGGCATTTCTCACAGTCTGTCACAGTGCAGCAGACTAAGTGCCGTCACATCAGCTTGTGCAACATTGTTTACCTTCCTGGACATACTGTCTGACTCGGAGGAGCTGCTGTCAGGAGAGGAGCTGTCAGCAATCATTTGGATGAGGTCTCTCTGGACTCTCTGGTCAAATGTTCTGTCCCTCTATGTACAGGGATACTGTAGAGCTGTACACGGTATCTTGTCTGCCCCTTACGTGTCTTCTGCTCTCGTGATGATGTGATACAGTCAAGTGGAATACAGATGGATGAGCATGAAACCATACCCTCCAGACATATCAGGGCAAGGCCAAGGCGCTGAAGAGGCAGGTTACTGCACGGTCAGAGCCCTGGGAGAAGTGATGATGTGGGTGAGAGTGTTACTAGCATAATTAGCATTGAGTTATTCTTAATTTTTTTGAAATTTAATATAGATGCAGTTTTACTTCCAGTGTATTCTCTTTTGAACACATAGGCCTACGCATCAACCTAACATGAGCAATATAATATAATATGGAACAAGGACAAGGCAATTTTTTTACAGGTTGTATAAATTAACATTTTGTAATGTTGACATACTGTACTTAATTTTAATATACTCAATTATAATAATGTAAATGTCATGAGTGTTTAGAAAAGTTCTATATAAATACTTTATTAATATAATATTAATATGCTTTGACAAAAAATGTACTGAATAATCAAAATTATTGTTATTATATTATTATTATTATTTACTCATTATTACTCATCATTCATATGTTCCCTGTAAAACATTTTTTTAAGTTTTTTTTTTATTTTTTAAGGTGCAATATAAATAAAACTTTACTTATATACTTAGCACCCTGTCCTGTGGAGGC
This sequence comes from Sinocyclocheilus anshuiensis, assembly GCF_001515605.1. Lineage (NCBI taxonomy): Eukaryota > Metazoa > Chordata > Actinopteri > Cypriniformes > Cyprinidae > Sinocyclocheilus > Sinocyclocheilus anshuiensis. The sequence goes on from NW_015544197.1 coordinate 1,093,951, forward strand.
AGTTAATGCTGAATCATGTTGAAATGTACTTTCAATTGTAAACCCATGAGGACGTCTGAAACAAAGCAGCACCTCCTAAATCATAAGAACAGGCAGAGCAGGGTTTACGGGTAGAGCTGCATCAGAGAGAAAAAATGTGACATGTACGGTTAAAGAAAGACTGATTACTGTGTTGTGCATGGTGTTACTGATGGATGTCATCCAGCTGAGTGATCAACTGCAAAGATAATGAGGCCTCATAACTGTCTTAACACTCCTGCACAACATAACCAGTGGCAAGGGTCACTCTGCCTCAGAAACCCGGTACACACTCACACAAGCTTATAATCATCCTATCAAACAATACATACAGTTACACAAATGCAAACGATGCGCATTATCACCATACTCATGCATGGCCATGAATACACAGCGAGCTCACCTCATTCTTGCTCAGTAAACACAGCTGTGGATGCCCTGGGGCATTTAAGGTTGTACAGCATCTGCTGATCAGGCGCACAGTCTTGAACTTCATTTAAGCTTCACTGGCATTTGGCCCAACAAAGATAAATGCAGTAGTATAATTGAATTACAGCGTCACCGCATGTACAGGGAAGACAGAAGATCGCCACATGCTTACACTGTGCAACGAGGCATTAGAGCAAACATTTGAACACATGGCATTTCCAGAGGTTTGTTATTGTCAAAACAGCAGTTGTGCACAGTGAACACAACATAATACATATGGGCACACATATAGGAGTCATGTGATCATGCAAATTTCTTTTGTGACAGGTAAAGAGCCACACAAGGAAGGGCTTGTTTTCTGCTCTGAAAATCTCTCATGCTGTGTACGAGTCATATTGACCCGAAAAGGATCTTCTTTTCCCCAAAATTGCTAGTTAATGTTATTGCATTGGACTAAAACTTGATTTTGCTCACACAGTATATAACAACTTCCCCAAGAATTTGATAATTTTTGTACTTTTGGGGATTGGGGATTCCCCCCCAAAAAAGCTGCTCTGTGGTGGCTGCTGAGAGTATTTACTTAGATTATGCATCTGAAAATATAATTTCATTGTATCAAGAGGGGTGTGAAACAAACATTACTAAGTATCTCTCTCACATGCACGCAGTTAATATGCTTTTGAAAGGGAATTGTTACTGCGCAGATTTCTTTTTAAAACAAAATTCTCATCGAGCAGGCTGAATAGATTTCTCTAACAGGCCAGTTAAAGAGCGGCGTGTGGCCTCGAAGCGTGTAGCGTCAAAAGCGATTAGCAGGAATGGAAAATGACACCTGAATGGTGAAGCCTTTTGATGCATTGTAGGCTCTAATGCTCGAGAAAGCAAACCCCAAACATCCCACTCAAATAATTGTTTGTCTGAATATTTGAGAGCTTCGATCGGCTGCTTGAACTGGTATTTTTGGGAGGACGCGTCTAAGGTGGAACAAAACAGGAGTAAGCTGCTGTATGTGTGGAAAAGCATGAGGGACAACTTGTTCCCATGTCCATTTCTGCCAGAAGATTAGGCGTAAGTGTAAAATCGCAAATGCTGTCAAGAAAAATACAGTTGCCAGTTATGCCTCATTGTGTAGCCGGAGAAATGTGGGTGGCTAGTTGAATTATTAAACACGGGAAAGTAAAGTGTTCCCACAGTCTGATTGGTTATTCAAGGTGACCAGAATTAGATATTAAGATTAAGAGATTTACGAACTAATTGGTTGGAACAACATGCAATTCCTATAGCCTACACACGAGGCAGTTGCTGTGGTCAAAGAGTATAGAAGCTTCTATACTCTTTTGCTGTGGTCATAGATAGGTTTCGTTTTCTGTTCATATCACGGAATAACACGGAAGCAGGAAATAGGTACTGGTGCACCTGACGCCGAGTCAAACCGTCTAGTAAAAAACATAGTAGGTTGATTTAATTCTTGCAGCCAGCGGTAAGATATACATTTCCTGTCCACATTTTATAATACGTTTAACTATTATAGCATCTAAAGCAGTTTAAAATATATAAAAAATATTTTATTGTTGCTAGGGATGGGAATTGTCAGTATAAGCTACTGGTTAGCATTACTGGGTTTGATTGCAAATCCTCTTGACATATATAATAACGATTCTTTTAGTACTACTGAGGACAAAAAATATAACTTTTAATGGCATTTATTGTCATCAGCAGCCTGTTGCCAAACGATGAGATCACTGCAACCGAACATAGGCCTAGCTAACAAATCCGAAATAAATGTAAAACTGTTTTGTGTACCTGAACATTTTAATGATGTTTCCCAGCATGACAGCATCGCACAGTTCTTGGTTTCACAGTTCTAGGTTCAGAGTCAAACCTCACCAACTGATTCATAAGTGTTTTGATTCATTAAAAAGAATTGGCTCATAAGAATCATTTGTTCGGATATTGGACTACATTTGTCGCACGTTTATTCACTTAAAAGAACCGGTTTAAAAGATTAATTGTTTGGGAATCGGACTAGTCTTCAGCAGTGTCGTGCTGCTGATTAGTGCAGAAAGTTTTTTTTTTCTTGTTTTTTTTTAGTTTACGACGCTTTTTAAAAACATTTTCTTTTAATTTATTGTTTATGCATTATGGGTGTTTTCAATGACAGCGCAATTTCACTGAAAGCTTTGCAAATGATCTAATCTTTTAGGTCACTATGTCAGAGAAAAATGAAGAGACATTCAAGTCTGTGGACTTGGAGCAGCAAACTGAAAAGTCTCCGGAACCAGAAATCAATCCTCAAGAATCTCCTAGTGAAACAGAAACAGATAAACCCAGCACACCAACTGCTGAGGCCAAAGTGGAAACCACGCCCTCTACAAATACTTCAGCAGTCAAAGCTAAATGGACATCATCTGTGGAACAGTTTAAATTGAAGAGATTTTTTGTCCTCAGGGTAATGTCTTACTTTTTCAAGTCTCATTGAAGTCTCAGTTTTCTGGGTTGACCACAAATTGGTGTTCCACTGTGTTAGTAATCATTTCTGACACATTATCTACATTTCTTTTGTATGTTGGTGCAAACAAACCATGGTTGCTCTGTATTACAATATAGTGCTGCTGACAACACCTTTTGTAAATATGAATATCCTCAATCACCTATTAAGCAAACAATGACATTCATAATACTCTCGAATTGTCCACTGCTGTCTGTTGTCTGCCAATATTAAGTCAAACATATATTCTTCACCTGAAGAGATCACCAAAGGCTGTTTTCCTGTTTTTTGTTTCCTCAGTCTACTTGAGGTCATTTAATTAGCAAATAGTGTTTGTTGGCCAGCTCAAAGACCAAATTTTGCTTTGTGAAAGTGGTGAAACGGGATCACTCATGCCTTAAAACTATTGTATACACTTGCATTTGCAACCAACACTTGCAACCATTGTTCGCACTTGCAATACAATTGCATTTTTATGACTGAGCAGTATAATGTATTATTACTTGTATTGTAATCAATAGCATCTCTGGCTCTGTGTTTCTGGTGTGGCACAACACTATAGCTAATTAATAGTTAGAATCAGGTGTGGCACAACACTATAGTTAATTAATAGTTAGAATCAAATCAGTTAAACTGACCGATGAAGGAAAAAAGAAAATATGCGTGACAATCTGTAATATGTAGAAACTGTATGGTAGACTTCTGGCATTAATTAATTTAAATTGAAAGCACATAGGTTTGCCATTATAGTTTTAATCTTTTTCAAAGCTTCTCTCATATGGACCACTACAACCATGTTTACATGAACAAGAACAATTTGACATTCTAATATTCGGTCAGTTTCAAACACAACTTTTTGAAAGGAATTTTTACTATACAAACCCTGAAAGAAAGAAGCGTGACATTCTCCAATTCTCCAGTGATTTACTGAAAAAATGTGAACAGTTGTATGGCTTCGGCATAAAAGACGTTTATATAATATAATTTTACAAATCATTGTGACTTGAGCTACACTATACATTTTTTGTTAATATACTGAGCAAGTAAAGCATATAACCATCTTTCAAACCATGTTTAAAAATAAAACACAAACATTATACCTGTAATAAAACATGAATCAACATAGTTTGCAAAGTATAAAATTTTCTGTGCATTGACTAGGTTCACAAAACAATATTTATGTTGGTAATAGTACCAGTCTCTAAACCAGTTACTACTTTGGTCTATTTGCCTATAAATGGCCTTGCCAAGTTTAGTTTCCATCGTTATCTGAAATGAATAGCATTTGTTATGACTAATGTCAGTGTTGCCAAAGCTGGGCATAGCAGTGCGCCTCAAGCTATCAGATTCATCTGTACAGAATAGCAAAGCTGAAGCACAACTCGCATAATTACGAAAACATGTTTCTCCACAAGTAACTTGTAGTTTTATGGTTTAACTAGTAAAGGGCCAAATGTTACATAGAGTAGCTTTAAGGAACACCGAACAAGTTTAATTTGTGGAAGTATTTTTAATATTCCGTCAAATAAATAGATGATCTAGCATTTTGCTCTACAGCACCCCCCAGAGGGGTCTATTCCCACCAGCACCAAATGCACAGATGCTTAATGAAGATGAATTGTTGTGTTTTGACATTTTAGCCTGGAACATTGAGCCATGGTATTGAGGATGTTAAATCTCTGGTAAATCCCACAGAAGATGGTGCAGTCCAGAGTGTCTGGCTCATGGCTGAGTAAGTGTTTTTTTTGTTGTTGTTTTCTTAGTTAAGAGTGCACAGTTAAGAGTACTTTTCTGCAAATGTGCAACATTCACATGGAGTAAGCAAATCTCATTCAGGACTTTTGTCACATAAGCACTCACTATGGAACGCAATCCATTATCTCACTCAGTGTTCTGTAAATAAGTCAAATGTGCAGGAAATAATTAAAACTAAATAAACAGGCAGCAGAATGGAGCTGCTAGAAGACATTTTGCTAAATGTGCTGGCAGATGTCAACTTCTATCTGTCTCCGAGCAGGCTTACAGGAAACCGTTTAAAGGCCTTGCTATATGATAATTAATAATATATATTATATTTCCCATCTTCCGGACTGTACTCACGTGTGCACACACACAGACACAGACGTTTTTTCCAGCAATGCCTGAGCAGTTCTGTGGTTTGAGATTAGGCTTGAAACAAAAGATGAAGTTCATGGAATTCAGGCATACTGCTATAAATTTCTTATGGAAGATGTAGGAAATAGCTTTTTGCTGTCAAAACAAAGACACCTGAAAGGCATAATACATAGGTTAGTAGCATTAAAGTAGCTTTAAATAGTCTCATATGCCACATTTGTTCATTATCAAACATTCACATAACTTTAAATGCATTATCTTGCCCTGTGTGTGTCCTCACATTATGTGCATAATTTAAAATCAATGTAGAATATATTCTTACAAAAATCTACAGTACCATGTAAAAGTTTTAATCAAAACATTTGCCTTGTCATAAGTTTCTCAACAAGTAAAAAGTACCTAAATTAAACACCAGAATGCCCTGTGTTGCACTAAGATTCCCATGTGCCGCTTCCGTCACTGTCCAAATCTGATGTGAGGAGAAATGCGCAGAAGCTCTCCATACATGAACTTCTCATTGGCCAGTTGAGGTGAAAGCACTGGCAAATGATATGAGCTTTGGTATTTTGAAAAACAAAACGCATATTTTTATCTGAACATAATATCTGGGATCTAAAAATGTAGGCTTGCATATTTTGCAAAGGCGATTTTTGACATTTTGAAGCTTTTAGAATATGTGGGCCTATATAATTGAGACCCACACGATTATAGACGTATTTTGCAGAAGAACTCACAATAACTCAGCTGAGAATTCACAGGCAATGCAGCTAGCTATTGATTGTTTGGTTGATTTGCAATAGATTAGTCTTTGAAATGTATAAAATGCACTATGCGTAGATTATTTAAGGGTTCAAAAGATTCCCTAAACCAGGAATTTTCAAACTGGGATCTGGCCCATGATAGGGGGCCTGTGACAATTTTGAGAGAAAATATACATTTGTGTACATTTTTGTAAAAACACATAAAGAAATAGGTTTATCTCTTCTTTCTTGGCCTATAAATTAAAGAATGCTTGCTTTTGTTGTATCCATGAGTTTTTAGTTAAAGACAATTTTCTCATTGGATTACTATTTACACTTAATATTAAATTGTTCATCATTAAATACATTTTAATTAAAAATGTACTTTTGTACTTTAACTGTACTCTAATATTGGGTAGAAAAAAAGATACACTGATACACAATTTAGTACAAAAAAAAAAAATTCCACATAATATTTAAATAATTGCTTTAAATGTGACAATTTAACTACAAATCATTAATTTGAACATTTTAGACAGGGGGTCCCTCGCAAGGGAATCAACATACTTGACCAGAAAAAGCCTGCTCTAAGTTGCCATTTAGAATAATTGGAATAGAAACAATACTGAGGCGAGATTCATTTGTCTACATGTGCCAAACTAATCTGTCAAACTGTGAATTAACATATGTCCAACAACTTGTTTTAGAATCCTACTGTGCTTGATCAAAGCTGTGGAAGAATTGTGAGCGATAGATTTGTGGGAATGTAGGCCAGTGTAGTTACATTGATGTACTGTATGCACCACAGCAGAGGTCTGCAGTCGGGCCCAGTAGGGGACCCTTGCTAACATGTTCCAGAGAATTAAACTCATGTTAATGAAAGATGCTGTAAACAATATTAGCCACTCTGGAACTCCTGCCAGACCACAAACATACCATTGTACCGCTGAGACATATTTCATTGTGAAGCAGGAGAGCTGCAGCATGTCATCTGAGTGTTGTCAAAGTAGTCAAAAGCAGCAGTAGCAGAATTCTTGCATGACAAACTGACAACTGCTTATGAAGTTGAATATGGTACTTAAGTGATTGATCCGCTTCAACTACCAGGTGATATTTCAGAACATCTAGTTCAGACAGATATTATGAAAGTCATTCCATAAAAAAAATTGTATACAGCACCGTTAAATAATTACTTTACAAAATGAAGATTTAATAGCATTCTTAAATACTCCAACACCAGAGTAATTAGGGATGAACAATATATCTGTATCATATCAGTTGAGATTTTTGTTTTGTTTTGTTTATAGTTGTCGTCAATATGGGATATATACATTTATACATTTAGATTACCTTTACTGTTATGTGATTGTTAATCTTTAAAAATATGAATAATTTAATAACATTGTTAATCCCAGTGTTGGGGAGTAACTAGTTACATGTAACGGTGTTACGTAATTTAATTACAAAATAAATGTAACTGTAATCAGTTACAGTTACTAAGAAAAAAATCTGTAATTAAATTACAGTTACTTATGAAAATGTTAACGATTACAAACAGAATTACATTTGAATATTTACACACATCCACGTACAGATTTTCCAGATATGATGTTGCTAAAAAGAACATTATTTTGTGTATTTGGTGTAATGAAATGTGTTTATGCGGTTTAAGGTTCAAAAAACACATTATTTTCCACATACTGTACATTATTGTTTCTCCTCTATGCCCCGCCTTTCTGAAACGCGTCGATTTTTACAAAGCTCATCGGTCTGAAAAGCGAGGTGTGCTCTGATTGGCCAGCTATCCAGTGCGTTGTGATTGGCCGAATACCTCAAGCGTGTGACAGAAATGTTACGCCCCTTACCATACTGTGATGCTGTGTCCCGGCGCGATGAGACAAAAACATTAAAACATAAATGAGGCATTTGTTGCATCCAGTGGGGACATAATTACAGATTATAATGACTTATACTGTCTTTTTACG
>NW_015544197.1:1101790-1102848 GCF_001515605.1 Sinocyclocheilus anshuiensis
GGGTTGAACTGTTCTGGAACAGTGTTGTAAATACAACTTAACCACTGATTTCTAGTCGTGTCCACTTTTGGAAGGCCAAACAAAGTAGTTTCGCTTTCACAATGAAACACACAGTGTCACTCACGATGGGCTTGAGTGAGCGGATGCCGGCGGGCTTGAGAACGGCGTGGCCGAGAAGGGTATAACTGCAGCCTGGAGATCTCCAAATGAGGGCGGGAACTCCAAAATAGGGCGTGGCTTCCTCCCATTGACAGACAGGCACATGACACGCATGAGCATTTTTTCCCCAATCCACTTCAGTGCAAACTCCACCCCACAGCTGATTATAAAGATTTTATTGGTTGTCTCAATAAAAGTGTTGATTTCATACACTATACTACAAAAAATGCTAACCTAAACCTACCCCACACCTGACCCTAACCTTAACCAGTGAAATTGACTGCACGGCGGGATTGGCGCTGAATAGCGTGGTAAAGAAAGTTGCAGTTCAGGAGATAGGACGCCCCCTTTGCTTAAAACAAAGCGATAGAGTAAAATCTTTCCCCTGCGCTGCGCCGGGACGGCTCGCGGGAGAGCTCGTGGGTGATTCCCATTTATATAATTTAGCAGAGGTTCAAACTCCAGTCCAAACACCACTGGCCAAGAGCTTTGGGCTCTGCTCTCACAGAGAATATTTATATAGCATATTTTATTTTAGATCAACTAGAAACGATGTTTAACTTTTAAAGTTTTATTTTGAAAGTAAGTCAATATTTTGTAAGTCAATAACAATTAGCCAGAGCCAATGGTGAAAGTCTTTGCGCAAGGAGACCCCGCCCCATTTTGGAGGTTCTGCCCACTTTTGGAGTTCACGCCCCATTTTGGAGATCTCCGGTCTGCAGTTATACCTACTTGGAGAGGCCGGCGGGCTTGCGGCAACCGCATGTGACGATCCCGGAATGGACTCCGCTTAGTCCACGGTAGTGTTGTCAAAAGACCCGGTATGTCGGTACTAAAAAAATGAAAACGTTACGGTACCAGGTTTTTTAAGTACCGGTGGTACCGAGTACCCGGTCAAC
>NW_015544197.1:1102872-1107991 GCF_001515605.1 Sinocyclocheilus anshuiensis
CCCACTAACGTGATATTTAGCCCCTGGAATGCGAATTTTACCAGGGGAACCCCGCCAAAACGCGTATTTTATCCTCAGAATGCGATTTTTAACGGGAGACCCCTCGAAACGCGATTGGGCGGGTTACGTTGTGAAAACCTGGCAACCTCTTCTTAAAAGCAGTGGCGACCTCAAGAGGTGCAGTATTTGCAGCCTCTGCCGCCTCAATGTGAGTACATGAACACATAAACATAATCTCTAGAACTGCTCTGAGTCACTTCATGAGCATTTTACTTATTTTGAGAAAACTATCGTCATATTATATACAAAGAGACACCAATGTTTCAAAAAGCCACCAATGTTTCAGGAGTTTAGTACACAGAATAGGACACATGCTTATTAGATAACCATATTTGAGTTGATGTATATGCTTTTATTTATTATTATTTTTTAATGAACTTTTTTTTCCAAACCATTGTTAGATGCAGTGTTTCCTGTAGTTATGCAAAGATTTGGTTTCAAAAACAGTATCAGTAAACTATTTCTTATGATTTTAAATATGCATTGCACTTTAGATCAATCTCAAAGTAAAAGGCGGTACTAAAGTCTGATTTTGTGGTGGATGTGTTCAAATTTGATCATCTTAATTCAAGTGATGGAAGAATTTTGAAAGTCTGACAGTGTTGTGCACTACTGTAAGGTTAACCCTGCATTGTGTAAATGTTTGAAAATGATTAACAGTTGCAAATAAACATTCATTAGAAATTTAGAAAAGTAATCAAAAGTAATCAGTTACATTACTTTAATAAAGTAATTGAAAAAGTTTCACTACTATTACATTTTAAATAGGGTAACTTGTAACTTGTAATCTGTAACTTATTACATTTCCAAAGTAACCTTCCCAACACTGGTTAATCCTCAAATCTTAAAATGAAAATAATTTTTTCATGCTGTACATTATAATGTTGCAATTGCAATCCACTTGTAGCATTTAAGACAACTGAATTTCAGTTGTTTAATTTATTTAGTAATGTATTCAGTGTATTTTTTTTATTCATTTATGTTTTATAAATAGTCTAATGTTGGTCATTTATCAGTTTTTTTGCTTTTTATAAGATTGAACTAGAGACAGGAAGCAATAAAGGAGGGGGATAAATCAGGAAAGGACTGCAAGCCAGGACTCAAACTATGGCAACACAAGGCTGTGACTCTGACATTGGCCAGAATTTTAATATTGTGCATCTTTACAAGTAATATACATTTTTAATACTCTCTTCATTTTCCTGTTTGTGTAGGATTGATCATTGGAACAATGAGAAAGAGCGTTTGGTGCTCATCACAGAGAACACCCTCCTCATCTGCAAATATGACTTTGTCATGCTTAACTGTGAGCAGATTCAGAAGATTTCACTCAACTTCATCGACCGCATCTTCCATGGTACCTTCTGCTTTCCACCACGTACCCTCCTGAAGTGAGTAGCAACCTTTCTCTCATCAGCATCACTTCATTCATTGTTGAAAAGGCCACATCTCACTAATGCAACAAAAAAGTCTTAATTTGCCAGTATTTCCTCATCTTTTACGCACACATCTGATATTCACATTGTTTGCTCAACTGTGAACAACAGAACCAAAAACACAAGCACAACAAATTGTCTACACTTCACTGATTTTTGCCATGTGTAACGAAGCCTCGTACATTCAAGAACTCTCAGAACTTATTTTTCTGAGAAATATTTCACACTGGCATAATGCCAGTTTTGGAAATCAGTTACAAATTCCTCCCCACTTTTTGCATGTCATGCTTAATTGCATGATAAGAGGAAAGAGATGTGCTCTTATAGATGACAGCTTGGCAGGGCTTGTCGAGAATGAGAGATAGACTTGTGTTCTGCTTCAGTAACGACATTGTGTTTGTGATAACCGTATGTAAACACAGGAAGAAGCCAGTGTTACCTTAACTTCTTGGTGGTCTTAAAAATTTAGTCGTGGGCTAATGGTCAGAGAGTCGGACTTGTAACCCAAAGGTCGCAGGTTCGAGTCTTGGTACCGGCAGGGATTGTAGGTGGGGGGAGGGAATGACCAGCGCTCTCTTCCACCCTCAATACCATGACTGAGGTGAGACCCTTGAGAGTATTAACCTGCTCCCTGGGTGCCGCAGCAAAAATGGCTGCCCACTGCTCCGGGTGTGTGTGTTTGTTCACTACTCACTGCTGTGTGTGTGCACTTGGATGGGTTAAAAGCAGAGTACAAATTCCGAGTATGGGACACCATACTTGGCCACACATCACATCACTTTCACTTTCACTAATAGCATGTGAAGTCTTTATGCATAAAACCAAGGCAAGTGAGCGTTGTAGGTTTCTGACACCTGAGAACAATCATGATCTATGCGTTATGTGTCTTTGTGAGGAGCACGCATGTTCGTTGCCTAAGGGCTCTGAATGCCCTCATTGTGAAAAAATTCTCAATGAGAAAGCTCCGTTCGCGTTTGAGGGACAAGCGTCTGCGTCTTGCGGTTCGGGTCCCGCTGCTGCCGAAGCACGGCAAAGACTCATATAGTGGGGTTTGGAGATCGAGCTTGCAGAAAAGTTTGAGAAGGATATGGACTTTTCAAAAGCGCTCGAGCGCTCGGCGTGATCCAGGTACTCTTTTTCTTGAATCAACTGATACCCACGGATAGCACTATATTGGGCTCATCTAGTGAGAGTGAGGACATGGATGTAATTGGCGATGAAAGTGTGAGCACTGAATCTTCCCAACCTAACTTCAACCCCTCATGCGGGGAAATTCTGGAGATAATGGCGTGCACCACTAAGAGGCTTGTTTTAGTCTGGTCATGCAAAAGCCAGAAGCCTGCCCGTGGCAGATTAGACGAGCACTTTCTGGCCGGCCATGACCTCCCCTCCCCCAGGAGTCTCCCCTTTCTTCCTGAACTCCACACGGAGTTAGTGAGATCATGGGACAGACCATATTTTGCTCGGCTGCATCTTTTTCAGCATGTGGATTATGTTGAGGATGTGGCTGAGCACGGTTATGCGAAGATGCCCCCTGAAGAGGAGATGCTCACAAGTTCTCCCAGGGTGAGTCGTCTTCTTTAAAGACTCCTGCTCTTCAGACCACATCGCATCTGAATGGCAGGGCAAATGTGGCAGCATGAGGTCAAGCTGAAAGAGAATTGCACGCAATGGCTGTTTTACAAGCTTACCAAGCTGACTTGCTTAGAGATCTAGATGAGGGCAAGGGTTTGTCCCCCTGAGGCAGTTGAGGAACTGCTCCGTGTGTGTGCACTTGGATGGGTTAAAAGCAGAGTACAAATTCCGAGTATGGGACACCATACTTGGCCACACATCACATCACTTTCACTTTCACTAATAGCATGTGAAGTCTTTATGCATAAAACCAAGGCAAGTGAGCGTTGTAGGTTTCTGACACCTGAGAACAATCATGATCTATGCGTTATGTGTCTTTGTGAGGAGCACGCATGTTCGTTGCCTAAGGGCTCTGAATGCCCTCATTGTGAAAAAATTCTCAATGAGAAAGCTCCGTTCGCGTTTGAGGGACAAGCGTCTGCGTCTTGCGGTTCGGGTCCCGCTGCTGCCGAAGCACGGCAAAGACTCATATAGTGGGGTTTGGAGATCGAGCTTGCAGAAAAGTTTGAGAAGGATATGGACTTTTCAAAAGCGCTCGAGCGCTCGGCGTGATCCAGGTACTCTTTTTCTTGAATCAACTGATACCCACGGATAGCACTATATTGGGCTCATCTAGTGAGAGTGAGGACATGGATGTAATTGGCGATGAAAGTGTGAGCACTGAATCTTCCCAACCTAACTTCAACCCCTCATGCGGGGAAATTCTGGAGATAATGGCGTGCACCACTAAGAGGCTTGTTTTAGTCTGGTCATGCAAAAGCCAGAAGCCTGCCCGTGGCAGATTAGACGAGCACTTTCTGGCCGGCCATGACCTCCCCTCCCCCAGGAGTCTCCCCTTTCTTCCTGAACTCCACACGGAGTTAGTGAGATCATGGGACAGACCATATTTTGCTCGGCTGCATCTTTTTCAGCATGTGGATTATGTTGAGGATGTGGCTGAGCACGGTTATGCGAAGATGCCCCCTGAAGAGGAGATGCTCACAAGTTCTCCCAGGGTGAGTCGTCTTCTTTAAAGACTCCTGCTCTTCAGACCACATCGCATCTGAATGGCAGGGCAAATGTGGCAGCATGAGGTCAAGCTGAAAGAGAATTGCACGCAATGGCTGTTTTACAAGCTTACCAAGCTGACTTGCTTAGAGATCTAGATGAGGGCAAGGGTTTGTCCCCCTGAGGCAGTTGAGGAACTGCTCCGCACCACAGACTTAACAGACTGCTGCTGCCATTGGGTGTTCGCTGGCAGCAATGGTGGCTATGGAGAGGCATTTGTGGTTAAATCTTGCGGACATCGGGAGGAAGGAGAAAGCCTTTCTTCTTGATTCTCCACTTTCACCTTCTGGGCTTTTTGGCACTTCCGTTGAGGCGGTGGTCGAGAAGTTCAGGGAGGCAAAGGTGCAGTCCGCTGCCTTCAGCAAGTTTATTCCCCGCCGTCCCAAGTCTTCCTCTAAAACCTCTGAGGGGGCTGGTCCATCTCGATCTTAGGATCATAGGCAGGATCAGTAGAGTCGCGTGGCTACTCGGGGCCCTCCTTCCTCTAGGAGTCCTCTAGGAGTCAGGCACAGAGGTGGGCAAGAGCTAAGAGGAAGAGAGCGGATCTCAGGAAGGTGTTGGATGAGAAGTGTCACCATTAGGCCTGTCGCAATAATCAATATATCGACTTATAGCGCAATATATGACCTCCATAATTTTTGGTGACGCAATATATCGCCCATTATATTTACTTAAAAATTAATGTCACCATGTTTTGTACATTCCACTTGTGCCTGTGTCTTTTGCAGCTTCTCGTACATAACGTGGTGTAGTCATGAGTTGCTAGTTCAAATTTAAAAAATGCTTCTACAAAAAAAGTTTCATCTGCAGATATGATCTTGTTTTAGGGATCTGTGCTTTTGTGCATACGGACATCTGACTGCTAAGTAGTGATTGTGTTTTTCAGCAATACAGTGCACCCTTAATTTACAGAGAAAAGAAGGTCAGGGAAAATCTGTAGA
>NW_015544197.1:1108633-1116370 GCF_001515605.1 Sinocyclocheilus anshuiensis
GGGCAATATATCGCACAACAAAAAGTTGTTATCGTGACAGGCCTAGTCACCATTCTAAACCACGCTCTGATTCTAACACTTCTTGATGTGTACTCTTTGCTAAATTAATTATTGGATTGAGTAATTTGTCTTTGGATTGTAAACTTGAGTGGGCTCTGAAGTGCCCAGGTGTTCCAACTTGGATCAGTAACCTATAATTTTCTCACAATAACGTATTTTGTATGTTTGGGAATATTTTAGCCAATGGCTTTGGACTCTCATTCATTCCTGTATTTTCTCCATCCTCAATGTGCTGCTTAAAGCCTTAAACAGACAACTGAGGAAAATCTGAGACTATGAGTCATTTTTCCTAACCGTATTAGCAGTTTTTACAGGGTGATAATACCCACAATGCAGCAGGATTTAACAAATGGTATCAGAGGGGAAGGAGGCCAGAGTCTCTTTTCTTCTCTTAATTTTTGTGTGGAGGGATTATGTGAATGGAAATGGGATGTAAGGAGGACTTTATGACACAGGGAGGGAGGGAAGAACTGTCAGTACAGCTCTTGTGTAACCGATTAGTGGTAGAAATTAATATAGTCCTTTCATCTAAACCTTTTAAAGCTGGCTCAGGGAACACCAACCCAAGTAAAACTAATTTGATGAATAAAATGTAATGCGGCGTGAAGTGCTTAGGAGAGGCAGGCCATATTGAGTTGACTTTATCTCCCCACATTACATTCAATTATAAATAAAATGCCACTGAAAACCACCCTAGAGTGCTGGAGGGAAAAAGCAAGCTTTAAAGCCACTCTTTTTCTTTTTTCTTTCTCCTTCCCTCTTTTGCTTAATAATTTCTTTCTATCTCCCTCATCATTTTTTCTTGTCTCTCTCTCAATCTCAAGCTGTCTGCACTTCTCTCTTTTAAATGAATGTGCACACACGCAGTTCTCTGCATATGTTGTCCTTTTTAACTCACAACACCACTTAAATATTATTCTTATTGATCTCCAGGCTGTCATTTCTTTTGTCTCATTGACTGTAATCACTGCAGATGATGAGCCCTTCATGCTTTTATGGTTAGTCACCTCAGATGACACCTGATATGTTTTTTTGTTCAGAACCTCACTTGCAGTAGTGGGACAGTAGAATACAGGATAGTAGAATACTACAGTAAAAAAATAAATTGCAATGCTCCAGTGTTATAATTGCAGGCATTTGTGCATTCTATAAGGAAACTTAGTGTGCAGATTTTAGTCTTTGTTTGTGTTGTTTC
Source organism: Sinocyclocheilus anshuiensis (assembly GCF_001515605.1). Classification (NCBI taxonomy): domain Eukaryota; kingdom Metazoa; phylum Chordata; class Actinopteri; order Cypriniformes; family Cyprinidae; genus Sinocyclocheilus; species Sinocyclocheilus anshuiensis. Next base: position 1,109,889 of record NW_015544197.1, read on the forward strand.
TTTGAGCTATCAGAACCGGACCAATGCAATGTATCAGCCGAATATTATTAAAATATCCCAGACAGTGTGAACAAGACCCCAACAAAAAGTGCAGGGGTCTTCTGAAGGCATCCACATTTTCAGCTACTTCAAGTATAGTTCTGGAATATATTGGCACCATATCAGTACTAATGTAAGGGTTTTTTATTAATTTATCAGTTTCAGTTAAGATTAGATACACTTCCATTCAAAAGTTTTGAGTCTGATTTATTTTATGGTTTTGAAAGATGATTCTTATGCTCAAGTAATACTGTGAAATATTATTGCAATTTAAAACAACTGTTTTCTGTATTAATATATTTTAAAATTATAATTAATTACTGTGATGGAAAAGCTAAAATTCAGTGTTACATGATTCCTCAGAAACCACTCTAATATGCTGATTTGGTGCTTATGAAACATTTCTTATTATTATCAATGTTAAAAACAGTTGTGCTACTTAATATTTTTGTGATTTTTTTTTTCTCCAGTATTCTTTGTTGAATAGAATATTCAAAAGAACAGCATTAATGACAGAATGTTTTGTAACATTGTAAAAAAATCTTTACTGTCACTATTGATCAATTTAATGCATCCTTGCGAAATAAAAGTATTATTTTTTTAAAAACCCCAAACTTTTAAATGGTAGTGTACATCTGTCAGTTTTATATTTATGACCACCTGTTTTTTTTTTTTTGCATTACATTTTACTGTCATCTAGTCTTGTAGCACTGTCATGTACTGCATAATTCCACATAATGATAATTCTACATACACTCTTAAAAATAAAGGTGCTTCAAACGGTTCTTCACAGTGATGCCATAGAAGAACCTTTTTGTCTAAATGGTTCCATAAAGAACCTTTAACATCTGAAGAACCTTTCTGTTTCACAAAAGGTTCTTTGTGGCGAAAGAAGGTTCTTCAGATTATAAAAAGGTAAGAAAGAGATGGTTCTTTAAAGAACCATCTCTTTCTTACCTTTTTATAATCTGAAGAACCTTCTTTCGCCACAAAGAACCTTTTGTGAAACAGAAAGGTTCTTCAGATGTTAAAGGTTCTTTATGGAACCATTTAGACAAAAAGGTTCTTCTATGGCATCGTGAAGCACCTTTATTTTTAACAGTGTAATCTCAATATGAATATCCATTTTATGAATATCTGTTATAATGTTGTGATGCCTAAATTAAATTGAAGCATTTAAAACTATTGTAGTGTGTATTATATTTTACTTTTGTTTTCAAAATAGTATAAAATGTAATAAATATTATTAAAATAATTAACGGCATATCAGCATCAGCCAGAATTTTAATATTGTGCATTCCTAGTGCTTCCAGCTCTGTCAAAAGCATTTTGTCATATTTAAAACCTTTTCGCAGATTTCCACAGAATTGTCCAACAGTCAGCGCAGGACACGTGAAAAAAAAAAGTGTGCTGATTACGTTAAGTTTTCACTTGATAATGAAATGTATTTACTGTACAGCCAAACAATGCAGTGATTACACCATGTCCAAGTTTTATCATGGGTTATAGTAAGGGTTTGCTCCAGATGTATGTAGGCTACTGATAACTTCCCTTAACTACAGGGAGAATGGTTTATGGTGGTTTTGAATGAGTCTTAGCCCCAATGTGGTGCAAAGAGAGTTCATTCACTGTGGCTGGATGAAGGAGTGTGCAGTGTTTTCAAAATGTGCTTTTCGACCCAGAATGTCTAGACAAGGTAATTACCCATCTACCCTGCACATCACTCATGTGCTCTCCGCAGCTCGTGCTGATGAGCTTTTTTTGAATGTTTTTACGGAATGTTTCTATAAAAAAATGTATTCAACAAGTCAAGTGTAAAAAGGATGTTTATGAAACATCAAAATGTGTCAGACTCGGAGGCAGTGTTTTCAGCTATCTGTCAAATGAAAGCATATTGAGAATGAAATTTGCAATTAAGCACAGAAGATTGCCATTACAAAACTTGGAGAGGCAAAGCAATAACCAAATATTGCCACAGAGAAGACAGAGAATAACTGTGTTCTGTTAATATATTTTAAAATGTAATTTATTACTATGAAATCAAAGCTGAATTTTCAGCAGCCATTACTAGTCTTCAGCGTCAGATTCTAATATGCTGATTTTTTTTGCTCAAAAAATATTTTTATATATTTTTGTAGAAACCATTAGCATTTTTTAAAACAAGATTCTTTTGATGAACAAAGTTGAAAAGAACAGGATTTATTTGAAATAGAAATCTTTTGTAACATAGTAAATATCTTTGATCAATTTTATGAGTCCTTGCTGAGTAAAAGTATACATTCCTCAAAAAAAAGAAAGAAATGCTGAATTTCAATGTTTTTTGTTCAATATCTAATCCACCACATAACATTACTGAACACTTGATTATGAATCATTCAGGTTTGTGGTTTGGTCAGCAGAGGGGGCAATTTCACACATTTAGACCAGCCTCCACTTACAGTACATATCCTCCCCAAACAGTACTGTATCCGAAACCACCTTGCACATATTACCTGATTAAGAACCAGGCTACCGAAATAACTTCTGAATCACTTTAAGCTTTTTAGTTTTGCAGTTTTTCTACACCTTGCAATCTATCTTAGCTGTTTCCATTAAGTGCTCTGGGTGGGGTATAAACTGCACAAACAAAAAAACTGTATTGCAGCATTCATTGTGATTGACTTCCTGGGATGGATTAGCTAAAGTTTACATAGGGATTTGTTAACCAGTTCTTAACTATGTGTCAACACATGATAGTGCTTGTCAGGTCATTCACTGTATTGACTGTGTCCACTGCAGTCATATAGATTAATGTTTCAGCATTGTTTGGACCTGAGTGACTCTGGGATGATTTGTCATTGTCAAGAAGCATAACTCTAAATCGTGTGTGTTTTATATGGAGAGCGCTGATTTATTCCTGATTGCAGTAAAATATTGCCTACAGTGCTATGAAAAAGTATGTGAAACCTTTGGAATTGGTTGGTTATATGTATTAATTGGTCATAAAATGTCATCTGATCTTTATCAATGTCACAACAAGTATAGACAAACACAATGTGCTTAAGCTAACAACACAAAAACAATAATAATCTTTAATGTCTTTATTGAACACATTCCATTAAACATTCACACTGCTTTGGAGAAAGTAAGCAAAGTGAATTTTTGTGATGAGTTTCACAAGTTAATCATGAGTCCCTTGTATGTTCTGAGCAGTTAACCATGTAAGCATCTTCTAAATGGCAGTACTAAATGAAAATATGGTTTTTAAACAAAATAAGGAAAAACACACTTTATTGTCCTGTTAAAAAAAAGTTAAAAAGTTCAAAAAGTGAATTTGATGAAAATTCTGTGACATTTAATGCAGAAAACCCAACCAGTTCCAATAGATTCACATACTTTTTTTTGCAACCGTATGTTACACAGAAGCATTATGATGTATAATTTCTTCACATTTACTTTCCTGAATCTTCACCTCCTGAAGGAAATTAGTCACTGGATAGAATAAGGCCCCACCTAGTGTGTCTTTCTCTCGCCTTCCTCTCTCTCTTGCTCTGAAATTTGTGCTTGAATTCTGTCTCTGTCTTTCGATCATGCAATTCTCCTGTCAAGTTAAAGAGTGGCTTATGGACGTCTATGCAGTGAGTGTTGTAAAATCTGGTGGTGCTGCTCAATTGTAGGATCTATTGAGCAATCTGAGGATTTGTTTGTTGGCTCTGGCACTCCACGAGCCACTTGCCCTGACAGCTGTGGCAGACCTCTGATATTCATCTAGTGTGTTGACTTACCAGTCCTCAGTTATACAAAGTGCAGTCGACCGCTACAGGAATTTCAAGACGCTGCACCAAAGCTTAACTAAGAATACATTGGAGTGTGTATGTTTCTTGTTGTGTTTATTTTTGAATCGATCAAAAATGAAACTCATCAATCCTACATAACCTCCCATGCTACTGTATATGAATTTTATCTTCTTTCTCATGCCATTCAAGGTTACATTAAATGATTGTAGGAAAAAAAAAAAATTACAATGTGTTTGTTATATGTAACAATATGTAACACATTCATTCAGTGGCACTGACATGACAATTAGTCTAAGGAATGTGAAGTATTTTTCCATAAGTCATTTTGGTGTTTCTGTATTTAAGTACACTAGATTCTAGCATTAAATGACGTAATGGCATTAAGAAAAATTCTCAGTGATCCAAACGAGTACCTGGTAAGCCAATCATATAATGGCCCTGATGTCACTGAATCACTTTCAGATATTTACATCAGCCAGTCACCATTTGCAGATACCAAAGAAATCATAGAGTAGTGGTGTAAGATGAATCACAACTGTTGCATAAGATCACTTAATAAACAGCTGTTTTTGATAACAGACTCCAAAACATTTCAAAGCAAACATGTCATGCAAAAATAATGAAAATAAATGAACGGGCAGTGAATTTATAACATGACAATCGTTGTTGTTGTTGTTGTTGTTTTTTTTACACAAAAGCAGTTTATTAAGGCATTTCATTCCCCTTGTGGATGGACTCTGACACTACTGCCATTAAAATACACTCGATTCTAGCATTAAATGAGGAAATGGCCATAGAAAATTGCTCACATGATCCAACTGAGTACCTGGTAAGTCAATCATATAGTGTCCTTGATGTCACTAAATCATTTTTGGATATTTACATCAGCCAGTCACCATTTGCAGATACCATAGAAATCGTAGAGTAGTGGTGTAAGATGAATCACAACTGTTGCATAAGTGTTTTAAGATCACTTAATAAACAGCTGTACAGCTGTTTTTTGTTAACAGATTTCAAAACACTTTAAAAAAAAACATGTCAAAGATGATGAAAATTATTTAAATTATTTACTAGTTAAAGTTTTTTCATATATAAATGTGTCAAATTTGTATTTCTTTGAACAGGAATATTGTCTACACTATGAAGCAATTACAATGTAATGATTAAAGTGATTTTCCACTATCCCACTATTGTTTTTTGTAATTGTAAAACTGAGTAACAGCTTGTGCCACCAAATTTAAAAAAATGACTCTATTGCATCTTTATATTTGAAAAATGTTCCTTTAAATACTGTACATAAACAGGCACAAAATATTATTCCAAATTTATGGCCAGCAGGAAACATTAAATTTAGTGTGTCTTTATTTCTTTACGTGTCTCGGGGGAAGCTTGTGCGTCATGCATGACAGATCTTAGCGTTCATTTTTCACCTTCTCTTTTTCACCATTTCTTTTCATCCCTCCCTTTCCCTCCCCTTCTCAATCTTTCTCAATCATGTCGAGTGATGGAATTAAATAGTCTGTGTATGTGTGTATGTAAGAGAGAGAGAGAGAGAGACTCATGGCAATGATCAGTGAAAGCTCAAGCCTGTACCATAAACAGTGAATGTCCCAGCCCGCTGGCTGCGGCCCAGCCCTCTGCCTGTCTCAACTGGCCCTCACGTACTGATAGCTTACCTCTGGAATCAACTCACACACACATACACACAGAATAAAACACACAACTGCTTTCCCACAAACAATGTATGCATGTGTACTTGCTCATGTACATTCAAAGCACATTTTATGCTTTTAAGCAAGCATACAAAAACCTTATATACTCAACAAGCAGTCAAATTTTCAGCCTTTTATTTCTGAGTCAGGCTTTGTGCCGCCCCATAATCACCTTTCCTCTCTTTTTCTCTCAACACAACAGTTTATTCAGCAGGGTGTAGCCAGTGAGACCTCAGCAGCCATTGTCAAGGTCTGAAAGTGTTAGTGTAAAAATAGGCAGCACCAGGAGAGCTGGAGACACAGCCTTGCCCTGTAGTTATGTTTTTTTTTTTTTCCTATCTAAAGAGTCCCTCTTTCTCTGTAGCTTTAAGGTATGTGTGTTTGGCAGGATCTGGTCCTGCTTAAAAGTCTGTTGGTTTTGCCAAAGTACGACACACCTGGAAATGCAACAGGCACATTTTTAAGCAACTGTGCACATAATCAAATCAATTGTCTTGTATTGAAGAAGGGGATATGTATTGATAAAATAATTTATATTGCTTACATTGTCATATAATTCAGATGTTACCATTTTAGGTAAACTTTTTTCATCATCATAACTTTGAAATATATAATTTGTGACAAATGCAGAGAACTAGTAAATACGTGGAGAGCGTTGGAAAAAGTGAAGTGGAGAGTGAATGGAGAGAAAAGGAATCAGTTGTTTCAACTCTCAGGCTGAATGTATCTATCAGCTCAGAAAAACAAAAAAAGGACAGTTAAAACCTCCTGCGGCTAAACACTGAATGCTTTGTACACTCTTAAAGGGGTCATATGATGTTGCTAAAAAGAACATTATTCATGGCGGGCTAGAGTGAGCGGAGACCGGCTTGAGTGAGCGGCAGTGGGCGGGCTTGAGAACGGTGCGGCCGGCGGATTCGACGAAGGAGCGGCCGGCGGGCTTGCGGCAACCACA
>NW_015544197.1:1116817-1121912 GCF_001515605.1 Sinocyclocheilus anshuiensis
CTCAGCGACCAGCACGGATCAGCTCCAGGCATGATGAAGCGGATATCGTCCTCTTTTGGAAGGCCAAACAAAGTAGTTTCGCTTTCACAATGAAACACACAGCGCCTTCACGACATGGCGGTGGCGGTAACAACAATACTACAGCGAGAATAAAACTTACGCCTTCTTTATTTGCATAAACATTTGGGCGGCGTTATGCAAATCTTCCCACATCGTGACGTAGATATGTGGGGGCGTGTTAGAACGAGCCGTTTTAGGTAGGCGTGGTTGACTCGTAACTTTTATAAAGAATATCTCTTTGGATTTGAGACTTTAGTCTTTGCAACTTTACAGATCTTCTTTATGCACCAAGAGCTTGTAACACAAGGAAAGGAAAAATTGAAATCACATCATATGACCCCTTTAAGGAAAATGGTTCTAAACAGTACCAGAAAAGGGTTCTTTAGATTGTAACAATAGCAGAAACCTTTTTGGTGCTAAACAGAACCCTTTTTATAGGGTTCCATAAAGAACCATGCTTTGAAAGTGCTATGTAGAACCTTAAAGGTGCTATGAATAATCTTTTTAATGATAGTTTATTGTCATTAATATTAGTATATTTATGTAATTAATATGTTTTATTAATATTATTTGAATAAATGATTTATTACTATTGTTTTTTTACCCCTCTATCTGCCTGGTCTTATAATATCTGTCTATCAAGGTTTTCATAAAAACAACAACAGCATGTTGTGTCAATTAGGTACTTTTATTTTATTTAATGACATGTGAAATTGTAGCAAAAATGACAGTGATCTAACAACCGTTATTAGCAGAATACATTAATAAATGACAGTTGACACTTAACATAAATACTTAAAGAAGTAAAACAAAAATAGAAACAGAAAATAGTGTAATGAAGACCAAGTTCCAGTGAAATACTGTATTTTCAGTATTTATAGAGGTTATAGGATATAGAGGTTGTAGGATGTGACAGCATCTAAAATACACAAATGAGTTTAGAGTTACAATGTGCCTCCTTCCATTTGTTTATGTAAAAACAATTATGTTTATGAAGACCAAAAGTAGTATGTGAGCACTTCACAATGTTGTGTTTATGCATAAACCCAAGTAATAATGTTTATGAAGGCCAAAAGTAGTATGTGAGCACTTCACAATGTTGTGTTTATGCATAAACCCAAGTAATAAATAAATGTAAAAAATAAAATAAATAAATGGATAAATAAACCTAACAATATGGACCATAAATTCTATATCTTTGTTACTTACTTAGTGGAGATGGGGAAAGAAGTATCCTTAACTCAACAGAGCTGGTCACACTTACATGTTCTCTTAAACTAAAAAGAGAAAAAAGACATGACTGGTAGGAAACCAGTTACAGTTTAAAAGTTAAAAATTATAGACATTTTAAGAAATAAATCATTTACCTGTTGAGAGGGTGTTGACGGACTGTAGTTGGATCACTGAGCTCCAGAAAATCAGTAATGAGGAGCTTTGACAGTTACAGATTTCAAAAATAAAAAGGGCGGGAATAAAGAACCCTAGACTCTAACACAAATAACCGTTTCAGCATAAAAGGGTTCTTCAGGATGCTATGGTTCTAAATAGAACCATTACTACACATAACAAACCTTTAAAGAACCTTCATTTTTTAGAGTGTAGTGATTACAGTAGATGCTTGACTTTACCTGGAGCTCAGTCTTTCTGTAAGAGAGTGAAGGAGGACCGCTAGGTCACTGGTTACGTTTAACTGCCAGGGCGTTGTGCCGAAGGGCACATCAGTCTCAGCGAGACACACGAGAAGCGTTTTCCTCATGGCACACGTTTATCAAATTTCAGTAGAGAAATATAACTTCTTTCACTTCCATTTTAAAAACCCTAAACTTTTAAAAAATAAAGGTTCTTTACTGACATTGACTGAACTATTAAGAGCTATTGACTGAAATGTTCTTTAGGGAACCAAAAATGGTTATGTTATGGCATCGCTGCAAAAAAAAACCCCTTTTAAATCCTTTATTTTTAAGAGTGCATCAAAGATGAAAAGTTCCTGAAATTGAATTTACACCAAGCTCATTCCATTAAAAGCTCTCTTGAATTAAGGAAATGTTACATTTCTCAGATTTCCCAGACTTCTCTGGTAACTAATCATTCTGAAAACAAATAAAAATGTGAAATGTTTTTTGATACTTCCTCATTGTAAACAGGTACGATGCAATAGGTTTCTAGTGAAAATGCAAAAATGCAGTGTGATGCGGTACAGTAACAGCCAATCAGAACGTGTTCGGTTTTTAATATACATTTATGAGGAGCGTAATTTTAGACCAATGATATTTCACTGTGGGCGGGAATAGAAACCAAGAAATAGAACACGGAAATAGAAACCAAGCGGTCAATAAGCAGGTCCAAAACTCATATTAACATTGAAGACGTTTTACTGCTTTTCAGTTTATTTTGTTGCACTAATACATGATGCAATACTTACAAATTGGTATTAAATGAAGAATGCTGATAAGTCTCTTGCTACAACTGTATGGACTGCTTGTTTACTGCTTGTAAAAATCACAGCCTTTCATGCCATGACTGATGGAGAAACGGTACATAGTCAATTGTGAAAGATGCTTGTAAAATATGGAATGGTGCCAACACATTTCAAAGAGCGAATGCTTGGAGGTTTTAAAGCCCTGTGTTTGCTGCCAAGCGCTCTCTTGTCTTCTGAGGTTTCATCAGCCTGGAAAATAAAGACATCCCCTCTAGGCTTTTCATTAAAATCTATTTACTTAAAATGGCAAAAGTGAAAGCAGGGGGCATAAAAGAAAATCTGATGAGCGGAGGGAATTGCCTCTTAAGCTTAGCAAACATTACATTGGCTTGTGCATAAAGGAGGCAACCTGAAGAAAAATGGTGGCAGTTTTGGCAGGGAGCGAAGCTGGGGGATCTGGGGTCAAACAGACTTAATTGAAAGAATGAAATTGTGAATCACTGAGCACATAATGCACTTGTTAGTAAGGATTTGCAGCTGTAGAAACAAAAGATGTTTGTTCCTGTTTTTGTACAGTTGAGTGATTTTTTTGTGCATGCTTTAGCAAACTCATGTAACTAATTTAGTTCTTTAAAATGAATTTTTTATATATATATTTTCTTTTTCTTTTTCCATTTCTGCATTTCCTAGTCCTTTTCTCTGCTCTCACTGAATTCTCCAACTAGACTTGCAGTCAGTGCAGAGGTTTTAAAACTTTTTGATGCCAGGGACCTCCAAATGTTCTGATCCCCTTTGTGAGGTACCCCAGTCATAATTTAGTTTTATATGAACACTATACCCAATCTAAACCTAAGATTTAAAGGGCTAGTTCAACCAAAAATGAAAATACTGTCATCATTTACTTTTTTTTTTTTTTTTTTTTTTTTTCAAAAAAAAAAAAAAAAAAAAAAAATATATATATATATATATATATAGCCATTCATCAAAAGTGTTGCGATGAAATTTTGAGTTTATTTATTTTCCCCACTATTTTTCCCTCAACTTTTCTGTGGACCCCTATAGCATTCCCTAGTAGAGTCCTCTGTAGATTTTAATGTATTTCTCTAGAAATGCTATCATTTATGTCATTGTTTTCCTGCATACATGCATTTTGTTATGTGTGTGTGTTTTTCAGGAGAGAAGGTGAGGGTGTGCGGGTGTTTTGGGACAAACTCAATGAACCGTCTTTCACTTCCCGTTGGAATCCGTTTTCTGTTGACTATCCTTTCACTACATTCACCTATCACCCTGTCAAGAGTGCCAATGAGGAGCTGGGCCACCTGTGTGATGTGAGTATTATAATGCAACACACAGAACACATTTATCACAGTCAGGTCTCATGCCGTACATTTGACATATTTCTATAAGATGTCTTGTTTTAGTCAAACTATTTGACTTAATGACAAAACCCAACCATTATATGAGCTCACTTAGCAATTCTCGAATGCTGTTACTCACAAGTATTATGGAGGTGCTGCTAGAGGACTTGCAAAGGTGGAGTAAGAATCCACAGTTTCTTGGAAGTCGAAGAAATGACGCGTTCATGGATGGTGTAATATTTATTTCACTACATGTTAAAGATTTCAAAGAATGACTACCTGAGGCTGAGGAAAGGTTACTTAAGGCAGCGTTTCTCCAACTGGGTTCATTCTAAAGCCACGGGGTCAGGAGAAATTTCCTGAATAAATCTTATCAAAAACCATGGCACAAAAAGCTATTGACTTAAGTTATTGACTATAAGTATTAATGTATGAAAGGCTTACTAGTTTTACAAAGGGGCTTAGGGATGCATTGGCAGTGGAATGTTAAACAAGTTCCAATTCAATTTTGTAGTTTATCTGTGTACATTAAGCCATTAAGTCATTTCCTGCCAATAAAAACACTCATGATTCAGGTTATAAGAGGCCAGGCACTGAAAGTTGTTCATTTAGATGTCAATATGGCAATGATTATAGTTTACTGTATATCCCATTGCAAAAATAAGTATATTATCAAAAACATGTTTTTTTTAACCATATGCTTACCAAGCACTGCTTCTTTTATGTGTGCAGGTAAGCTCATCTTTGTATGCATATAAAAGCAAGCTTCTCTTTTATTTATGTCTGGAAATAATATACATTAAAAGAATATGTGCGAACTGAATGTAATGTTTTCAGACACTTGGGAATTGCAATTAAATGAAAATGTTTTATCATTTAAATTTGTTAAATGCAATTAGCTGAACATTAGAGTGATTTTTGGCCTGCTTAAGAAGTTTATCTTAACCCGCTTAAGAGTAATTATGGTAAACTAAAATATACTTATAAATACAGTGGGTATAGAAAAGAATCACCCCCTTTTAAAATGATCACATTTTGTTGCCTTGCAGCCTGATATGAAGACGTACACAGTTTTTGTTTTATCCAGCTGTATTTACTCAGTGCAACTTATAACATCCAAGTAAAAGATATAACACCAACCTGTCAGAAAAAAAAAATAAAAATAAAAGAATCACTGAGTTGGAAAACGGATCACCCCCTCCTAAAAATGACTTGTAAACTCAATCAGGTGTAGCTAATCACCTTCTCAATGGCACAC
>NW_015544197.1:1122107-1123083 GCF_001515605.1 Sinocyclocheilus anshuiensis
TCTCAATGGCACACAAAGCCATTTGACTTTCAACTGTGATCAGCTGTGCTCATTTTGATCAGCTCAGCATGAAAATAGCTTTCCTGGAGCATTTCAGTCCTTGGTAGGCAACTGAAGCAAACAATCAACTACTGTATGGGTGGCAAGGCACTGTCAGAAGATCTCTGGGATAAAGTTGTGGACAGGCAGAAGTCAGGAGATGGATGCAAAAAAAATTCAAAGGCTTTATCATTGCCTAGAAGCACAGTGAAGTCTATTATTAAGAAGTGGAAAGTATTTGGTACAACACAGACCCTCCCTGGATCAGGACGTCGCTCCAAACTGGATGAAAGAGTCAGGAGGAAGCTGGTCAGGCGACCAAGAGGTCTACAGCAACTCTGAAGCAGCTGCAGGAATTTATGACAAAGAGCGGTCATTGTGTGCATGTGAAATGTATCACAAATACATTTCACATTTAAAAAAATATCACAAATTCTCCACAAATCTGGCTTGTATGGGAGGGTTGCAAGAAAAAAGCCACTCCTCAAGAAAGGTCACATGCAGTCACGACTGAGCTTTGCCAAAAAGCACCTTGAAGATTCTGAGACAGATGACAAAATTAAATTATTTGGCCTCAACACCAAACGATATGTCTGGCGTTGCAAGAAAAAAGCCACTCCTTAAGAAAGGCCACATGCAGTCACGACTGAACTTTGCCCAAACGCACCTTGATGATTCTGAGGCAGATGAGATTAAAATTGAATTATTTGGCCTCAACAACTAATGATATGTCTGGAGAAAATCCAATAAAGCTCACAATCCAAATAACAGCATTCCTACAGTAAAGCAAGGAGGTGGTAATATCCTGTTATGGGGGAGTTTCACTGGAACACTTGTCAAGATAGAAGAAAAAATGGATTGCGCAAAATACCGTCAAATTCTTGAGGAAAATCTGCTGCCCTCTGCCAGAAAGTTGTCAATGGAAAGAAGGTGTACC
>NW_015544197.1:1123129-1128629 GCF_001515605.1 Sinocyclocheilus anshuiensis
TGTTGGTGGTATATCTTTCACTTGGATGTTATAGAGTAAATACAGCTGGATAAAACAAAAACTGTGTACGCCTTCATTTCAGGCTGCAAAGCAACAAAATGTGATTATTTTAAAGGGGGGTGATTATTTTCTATACCCACTGTATAAATATAATATAATGCCATTTCTATTATTTATTTTGGATATAAAATTGTATTTATACAAATTTGTAATGATCAGGTTGCAATTTTGTACATTTAAAATTATTACATTTAAATGTAATAATGAACAACACACTACAGTTACATAATCAAGTACTTTACATGTGTAGAATATCAGTCAACATATCAGAATAAGTCTAAATACTAAAACATAATTTAAAATGTACTTTAAAGATTTGACATTATTACAAAGTGTTATTTTTAAAAGTATACTTAAGCATGTAAAGAAGAAAAAAGTTTTTTTATAGATAGTTTTAAGATTTGAAGTACACTACAAATACACTTTCAATATAATGAAGCACTTGCTGGTCTTTTGGATTCGGGGACCCGGTGACAGTTTAGGGCGATGAAAATGGTCACTGGTTTAGAAAAAAGTCATAAACACTTATTTAAGGCCGTATTATTTAATTGCAATACAGTTTAGACAATTAACAAGAAATAAAGTCCAAGTAATATTTCAAGCATATGTATAGATAGATTACTTTCAAAAGCATGAGCTCCAAAATTTTGGCTCACTCATCATGGCCATGGGGTCCAGGACAATCTGCTGTCCTTTAAGTATGTACAGTACGTAGTTCAAGGTGTGAGCGAGGGGGTCTCATGCAGGTGACCACACAGATCACATAACCAGTCATTTGGTCTTCGGAGGTGTCTACTCCCACAGTCACATTCCCATTCCTCACATTCCACTCCGCCTACTGAGGTGCACAGCAGGCTCAACAAAAATGAAGAACGGTATAAAAAGAGAAAACATAAACTCGAATATTTTGACAAGCAGAAACCGCCAACCTGACAAACATGAGATGAGTTAAATAAGTTTTCAAAAGATGTTTTTGCTGTGTTTTAGTACTGAATAAATTATCCATATTTTCCTTCATTGTTTAGATTGAAAACTTCAGGGAGCAGCTGACTTTGGCAGCGCAGAAAGCCCACAGCAAGAATCCTGTACCTGGGAAAGCCAACGGGGTTCTTGTGCTGAATCAACCTATCCTAATCGAAACATACGTGGGTCTGATGGCTGTCATAGGCAACCAAAACAAGCTGGGCTATTGCTTAGCACGAGGCAATATTGGTTTCTGAGGGCACTTTGGGAGTCTTCCAATGATGGTTTACACTAAGTAATTATCTTATACCAGCTTAACATGTGTAGTTTATACTTGTATAAGATAACTTAGGATATTTTAAATCAAGGAACATGTATCATTTGTATTCCTAAAATACATTCAATATCCATCAAACCTATTTTATCATGTTATACTGCCCCAAAATCTTTTTAAATAACAATGTCAGTTGGGTCATTTCCTTTGGGTTGTCATAACATAGAAAATATGTTGTCTCTCCTCCTACGACTTCCTGTGTAGAAATATCTTGTTTTTAGTTTTCTGTTATTTCTCTGCAGGAACTGATTCATCGCTATGTAATTTGTAAAGTGCCTTTCCTTTCTTTCTGTATTTATGCTGATATTCTACCTCATCACAAGGCTTCTTACAGGGCAATTGATGCATGAAGGTACACAAGTCATATTTGTTTGATGGTTTAGGGTTTATTATTACAGTAGAACACAGAGCTGGATTTTCCCTCATTTTGTAATGACTACATTTTCTACAGCAGAATGTCAAACATATTGTGAAATCTTTTTTAAAAATAAATGCTAATACAGAAACTTGGTTCATTAGTGCTGAATACATTTTCATTAACTACAATTAGGAATAATTCAAACAAAATTGTGCCTGACGTGTGCTTCATTTATCTGAATAGTCTGCACTATTTTGATTTATGGGGCATGTCCCATCATCCCAATCATTAAGGTGGGGCCAGTGTAACCATATCTTGTTAAAAATATGATTAAATATATTTTATACTTGTACATTTTCAAAAATAAAACAAATGCACTGTATTTGTGTAAATTATACATTTAAGGAAATGTAATTGTCCCCTTAAAAACTGGCCCCATTTAACATGATGTAGAACAGTCACTGATTGTGAATACTTTTCATTTGTTTAAAAAAAAACTTATTGTGCAGCATCTAAGCTTGTTAGTTTGGTCATTTCATATTTTTTTATTATCATTTTGTATTATCATAATTCATGGAGAATTCACACTCGTTGTAATGTAAAACAGTCAAAGACAGATTTTTAGTTTATAAGTTGCTTTATAAAAAGACTTATAAAAAAAACTTATTCAATTTCTATTATGTATTATTTTAGTTTTTTATACTCTGCATTGCTTTAAATGAATATATAAACCTTGCTTAGGTGATAAAATATAAGGTAAGATAAGTGCTTTATTGACAGCCTGGGGGAAATTGGACATGAAATTACAGGTCCTTTAAGAATGCAGCACAAAAAAGCAGAATTAAATAATAAATGCATGCAAAAATAAAAAGCAATGTTTGAAATGCTGTACAATGTGTAATTAGTTGCACAAAAAATGGATAGTGAACACTGGATTGTGCAAGAGAACATGCAAAACAGCTTTTGAATAAATGGAACAATTTGTACATACAGTAAATTAATAGATATAATACATGGGAATGATTTTATACCTTATAGACATGCATTTTTATATTTAAACTTTCTGCAGCACCCTCTGTAAAGTGGGATCTTTACCCATGACCAGTGTGATGAATGCAGACTTAAAGCATGTACACCATAACTCTGGTCTGGCGGACGTTGTGTTAATCTCTTGTTTATCGGATTACATTTCTGTAGGCTGCACAATGGCTCAGTGTGTGCTACCAGATCTCAAACCAGAAGCTCAATTCATTCATCAACCTCCCACAATATCAATTTACAGCAGAACAAGATTGTGGCTTGTTTACTCAACCTGTTAGCTACCCTGTTCATTTTGTACATGATGCCATGAAGGTTTGTATTTTTGTCTTTAAGGACTCAAAGGGTTAATGCTTTTCCTATGAAAGTGGGGACGTGTCTTGCAATCCAGGATCAGGCACTGCTGTCCCCCCGGGCCATGGCTTCTCCACCTCTGCTCGTAAAAGGTCTACAAAGTAAACCTTGGATCACTTGCCAAATAAACTGACTGTTCCAAAAGAGACAGAATAAAACAGTGATGACACTGTTCTGCATAAGTGAGCTGGATTTCACAAGAGGATAAGTGAAAGATAAATAATATTGGTCTTTTTAATGGGAGTGTCCATGTTAGTGTAACGGAAGAGGTCTGACGCAACAGGTTAGTATATCAAACAAGTTTATTTGGTCACAGTACGGGTGTAGGATCCAGGTGATGACACGGTGAGTGTATAGTTCGTAGAACAGATTAAAGGATATGATGAGTGGAATGATCAAAGTCCTTTCCTTTACAGGAGCTGGAATGCACACGGGAAGAGCACACACCTCAGCGATCCAGGAACTAGGAGGAACAGGAGACACTTGGAGACGAGGAGACACTAGGAGGAACACAGGAGGTAAGTAATGCAGGAAGTATTCAAATGGAAGCAGTAGTAAAGTCAGAGAGTCCTCTACGTGTGTACGAGACCGGACAATGAGGGTGTCTGAGGTGTGTGCTTTTATGCAGGCTGGTTGATGAGGTGCTTGATTGGTGACAGGTGCAGGTGCTCAGTACTCGGGTGATAGAGATCGTTATGATTGGGTGGTGGTGGAGCCTGGCCGATCTGTCACAGTACCCCCCCTCCACGGCCCGCTCCTGAGGGCCGAAAACCCCAACGTCGTCGTGGTCTACCTCTGCCCCGAGGTGCCGGCTGATCAGGATGGGCAGCATGGAACTCCGACATTAAGGCGGGGTCTAATATATCGGTCCTTGGTACCCATGAGCGTTCCTCGGGTCCATATCCTTCCCAGTCTACGAGGTATTCCAGCTGACCACCACGGCGCCGGGACTGCAGAATTTCCTTCACCTTACCCTCTCGCTTTCCCGGAACCACTAGTCCACCGCCGGAACATCAGAAAGTTCCCCGGACCAGGGGGACAGTGGAGGCTGGAACCAGAGCACGCACTGGAAAGGAGTGAGACCAGTAGAAGGCTGTCGCAGGGAATTCTGGGTGTACTCGGCCCAGCCCAGGAACTGGTTCCAGGAATCCTGGTGGCCATGGCAGAAGGTTCGCAGGAATCGCCATTGACAGCCATACCTGCTGACCTGGTTGATAGGTAGGGGTTTCAGCTCTTCGAAGGTCCGCGGCCGTCTTCTGCCTGCGCACTGCCCGTTGGAGATGGTGGTGAGCAGCGTCCCAGACCCTCTCGCTTTCCCGGAACCAGTAGTCCACCGCCGGAACATCAGAAGGTTCCCCGGACCAGGGGAACAGTGGAGGCTGGAACCCGAGCACGCACTGGAAGGGAGTGAGACCAGTAGAAGGCTGTCGCAGGGAATTCTGGGCGTACTCGGCCCAGCCCAGGAACTGGTTCCAGGAATCCTGGTGGCCATGGCAGAAGGTTCGCAGGAATCGCCCCACCTCCTGAATCTTCCTCTCCGTTTGACCATTCGATTGTGGGTGGTATCCGGACGAGAGGCTTACGGTCACACCTAGGAGTTTGAAGAAAGCATTCCATACTTTTGAGATAAACTGAGGTCCCCGGTCTGAGATGATGTCTTCGGGAATGCCATAATATCGGCAGACCTTGTTGAAGAGAAGCTCAGCAGTTTCCAGTGCAGTGGGGAGACCTCTGAGGGGCAGAAGGCGACATGACTTTGAGAAACGATCAACTATTACCAGGATGCATGTGTTACCTTCAGAGGGGGGCAAGTCCGTGACAAAGTCAACTCCTAGGTCTGACCAGGGGCGATTTGGCACTGGTAGAGGAAGGAGTTTGCCAGATGGTAAGTGGCGCGGGCTTTTGGACATGGCACAGTCTGGACATCCTTGCACGAACCTTCTCACGTCCCTTGCCATATTGGGCCACCAGAAGCGATCTCGTAGCAGCGAGAGGGTGTTGTTGGCCCCTGGGTGGCCAGTGCCCCGAGAAGAGTGAGCAGAGTGAATCAGTGGGGTGCGTAGTGTTCATGGTACATACTGGCATCCTGGAGAACAGCCCGGCGGATTGTTTGGAGCCGTGTTTGAGGCTACGGAGGGGGAATTCCATTCAATGGGACTGATGATCATCTTTGGTGGGATGATACTCTCCGGTTCTTCTGGACCTTCCACACTGGTAAAGAATGCCCATCGTGCTTGGCGGGGATTCATACGTTTAGCCTCACGTAGATACTGGAGATTCTTATGGTCGGTCAGTAGGGTGAATGGATGGGCTGCCCCCTCCAGCCAATGTCTCCACTCCTCTAAGGCAAGCTTGATGGCCAGTAGTTCTCTGTTGCCGATGTCATAATTACT
>NW_015544197.1:1128788-1130855 GCF_001515605.1 Sinocyclocheilus anshuiensis
CGACTTCCACGACGAATGGGAGGTCGGGATCTGGATGGACTAGGAGTGGGGCGCTAGTGAAGGCTCTCTTGAGGGAGGAGAAAGCTTCTAAGGCCGCGGGTGTCCAGGACAGAGATTTGGGTTTCCCCTTGTAGTAAGCTTGTGAGTGGGCTGGCGATCTTGCTATAGTCTAGAATGAAGCGATGGTAAAAGTTGGCAAATCCGAGGAATCGTTGGAGCTCCTTAATTGTAGTGGGTTCTGGCCAGTAGGTTATAGCTTCCACCTTCCCCTCGTCCATCTGGATACCGGTACGATCAATGTTATACGTGCTTTACCAACCACGGGCACCCTAAGATGATGTCAGCAGTAGACGCCTCCAGAACCAGAAGATGAATGTCTTCAGAATGAAGTTGACCGCAAGACAAAGAGTGATGGGGCCCACACGATATCGTACATGTCTACGACATAGTGGTGTTCCAGTTATCGACTGGACTTGGTAGACGGTTTCAGTGGTGGTAGCTTGTAACTTGAGCTGGCGGCAGAGGTTCCTGGAGATTAAGAGAAACATCAGAGGCAGTAAGCATTACACAGGTAGTGAGTGGTTCCATCTTAACAATATCAGGCGGAATCACACTCATCACGGGACGTGGAGGGCGAAGGGGGCATGACAAAATCATATGCCCCTGAGCTCCACCGTATAAACAGAGACCCCGGGTCAGCCTTCTCTGTCGCTCAGCGGTAGATAACCGTTGCCTCTCCACAATCATGGGTTCTGATGCTGGTTCTGGAGGGTAACTGGGCTCTGGTCGGCGGAGGTAGGAGGTTGTGGCGGAGACTGGTATTGCTTCCAAACAGGACTGCATGCGGTTTGAACAACGGATGGATAGCTGAATGAATCTTTCCAATCCAAATGAATCATCAATGAATCATCATGAAGCTGGGGCTCCAGCCCCTGTCGGTAGGTGGTCAGCAGCGATCTCTCATTCCATCCACTTGCTGCTGCGAGAGTTCTGAACTTCAGCGTGTATTCGGCAATTGACATGGTACCCTGTTGCAAATGATAGAGTTGTTCTCAAGTTCTGTACATTTTGAATGACGGGGCTGGCCTGCGCCCAGATAGTTTCCACCCATTGCAACGCTGGTCCTGTTAGCAGGGAGATAATAAAAGCAATTTTGGAGGTGTCAGTGGGATATAATTGCGGTTGCATTTGAAATGTGAGATTACACTGCAGGAAGAACCTGTTGCACTCCTCCGCCGAGCCAGAGTAGGGCGCCGGTCGGGCCATGGGACTAGCGATGATGGTAGGCGAAGAAGTGCTGGTTGGAATGGAAGAGGTGATGGGTGGTGTGGGCGGCAGTGCCGGTGGATTCAGAAGGACGCGTCGTAGTGAGTCTACGAGCTCCTGAAACGGATCGGGGTGACTCATCTGTGCCGTCGGTGTTGGTCCGGTCTTCTGTAACGGAAGAGGTCTGACGCAACAGGTTAGTATATCAATGAAATGTGAGATTACACTGCAGGAAGAACCTGTTGCACTCCTCCGCCGAGCCAGAGTAGGGCGCCGGTCGGGCCATGGGACTAGCGATGATGGTAGGCGAAGAAGTGCTGGTTGGAATGGAGGAGGTGATGGGTGGTGAGGGCGGCGGTGCCGGTGATGGTGACGATGCCGGTGGATTCAGAAGGACGCGTCGTAGTGAGTCTACGAGCTCCTGAAACGGATCGGGGTGACTCATCTGTGCCGTCGGTGTTGGGCCGGTCTTCTGTAACGGAAGAGGTCTGACGCAACAGGTTAGTATATCAAACAAGTTTTTGGTCACAGAGAGTACGGGTGTAGGATCCAGGTGATGACACTGTGAGTGTATAGTTCGTAGAACAGATTAAAGGATATGATGAGTGGAATGATCAGTATGGAAGCATATAGGTAGCGAAAATCAATTTAAAATGCAATATGCAAAATGGCATTGTATTTCTGTATTTAAATGTACATTTTCCATTACCCATACGTGCAAAGTTTGGTGCAAAAGTAAAATGAAAATTAAATTATATAATTTACATTTGCCATTTCCAACAGTAGTCTTAATATGTAAAT
>NW_015544197.1:1132600-1132839 GCF_001515605.1 Sinocyclocheilus anshuiensis
ATGTATATATTTAAACATAGGCCTATACATATATTTACAACAGATGTTGCAAATTTAAAGATGGTGTTGATAAATCACATTCAATTAATGTGAAGATCTAGTCAGGGTTCTCAGTCCCGGAGGGCCAATGTTTGTTTTTAACTCCACCAAATTAGTTTTCCTTTCCTTTCATAAAGTGTAGCGTTCAAGTTACCTCTGAGTGTTACAATTATAGGATATTTCAGAAACTTAAAAAAGCT
>NW_015544197.1:1133439-1137672 GCF_001515605.1 Sinocyclocheilus anshuiensis
TATCATTATTGTAATGCTTGTAATGTCCATTTATAGTCTTTACACAGCAGCTTGGCTCCTTAAATGTTTAAACACCTGCTAATTTCAAGACGCTGACGTCACGTGGGTCACCCAGTGTAAGACGCTCAAAGCTCAAGATGTTCAGTTAGACGTTCGATCGGTCGGTCGTTCGAACGTTTGATTTTAGCATGGAATACGCTTCATATATTTCGCTGTTCACGCTCCACTTCATCTGCCAGTGAATTCAACGATCTTATCAGATCTCCAGCCGCCATGTTTCAAACGATCCAAACGTACCACGCTTCCGCCAATCCCTGCCTTGAAGCAATGAGTGACGGAGGGTGGGCGTGGTCAGGTCGTAATGCATTTTCAAATTGAATTTTGCTACCCATATCCCACGGCGTCATGATGAAAATGCAATCCTAAGTGTTCTAACTGTTAGTCTAAATGCATTTAGGACAAATAGCATTTAAATAATCATTTTGCTACCATTTCTGCTTGAACATGTTACACATATCAAATCAATGTGTTATACGTTTTCATTTTGCAACTTATGAAGCGTTCAAATTTGCATGCAATTTACATATTAAGACTACTGTTGGAAATGGCAAATGTAAATTATATAAAATTTAATTTTCATTTACTTTTGCACCAAACTTTGCACGTATGGGTAATGGAAAATGTAAATTTAAATACAGAAATACAATGCCATTTTGAATATTGCATTTTAAATTGAATTTCGCTACCTATATGCTTCCATAGATCAGAGTCCTTTCCTTTACAGGAGCTGGAATGCACACGGGAAGAGCACACACCTCAGCGATCCAGGCACTAGGAGGAACAGGAGACACTTGGAGACACTAGGAGGAACACAGGAGGCAAGTAATGCAGGAAGTATTCAAATGGAAGCAGTAGTAAAGTCAGAGAGTCCTCTACGTGTGTACGAGACTGGACAATGAGGGTGTCTGAGGTGTGTGCTTTTATGCAGGCTGGTTGATGAGGTGCTTGATTGGTGACCGGTGCAGGTGCTCAGTACTCAGGTGATAGAGATCGTTGTGATTGGGTGGTGGTGGAGCCTGGCCGATCTGTTACAGTTAGCAATGAACCTTGTTAATATTGTTGTCATAATGGTAAGACATATCACTTATATATCGCACTCTAGTATGGTGGAATCTTGATTCCACTTGGGAATGGTGAGATAAAGCAGAAAGACCAGTATTGTAACATATCTATTTTCAAAAGTAACATTTTCATATATTGACCTCAGTGAATTAAGCACTTTGTGGACTGTTTTCTGTTTTTTTCTCATGCGTTTTGTAAGCACATTGATGTCATCCCTGTAATCACAGTGATGTGTGTTGTAGAGCAGTGTTTCCATGGAGGCTCGACAATAATTGCTTTGGCTGTCAGTTATCTTTTGTAAAAATTCACCTAATAAACAAGAGCAGCACATGCCACCCACAAGATTCATAATATATAAATTGTCAAAACCTTTCATTTATAACCTGTTGCATAATCTAGGCTAATTTTTTTCAAAAATTAAAAGTAGTATATTATTCATGAAATAGTGATTTGTTTTTAGATTTGTTTTTAATATTTATATTCCATCTGTATGTAGTTATGTGTATTTTTGCGATTTTGTTAGGAGATTGGGAAAGAAAAAGAAGACATTTGCCTTATTAAAAGTCAGCGTACCAGCAGAATGATTTTGAAACTGATATTTTATGGTAAAAAAAAAAAAAAACTTATGTAAAGTTGCTTTAAAGACATTAGTGGAAGTGAATAAAAAAAAAAAAAAACTTTAAAGTTATAGATTATTTAACAACTTAATCTTGGATTGTTGTTCCAAGATAACGTGTAAAGGAGTTTTTTTTATGTCTATTAAAGACATTTGACAAAAAAATTACTGTACATATTCTTTCCTGAGGTCATCAGTGCAGCCCTTGACCTTACATAACAACTGCCTTATCATGGAGAGAGATATGTATTTGAATAAATATAGAATGATAGTTTTGGAAGTCGATATGCTGTACTGCATATAAAAGCATCCGTAGTAATCCCTGTGCTTAGGTGTGTGGGGTACTTGGGTAACATGTAGCACACAGAGTTTCTCAGTTAATCATCATGAGGTTTCATAATGAGAGGGGTTCAAGTTATGCATTCTTCTGTGAATAGATAATCATAAGACGTAGCCCATGGGTATAGAATGTCTTTTTCTTCCCAGCATTTTTATTTTTTATGAGGCACAGCCTCTGACAAACTGATATCCTTTAGTTTTTTCCATGTTTAGTAAATGGGTGAAAGCTGACATGGGCGATTTGTATATGACTTATTCTTTTCCTTGAGTCCCAATTATCATTCTAATCATTGTTTCCCCATGCAAGTCCAGTGTAATTTTTGTATCACGGCATAACCATTAGTAGCGGTATCTGAATATTTGGCATTTTGATCAAATAAATGCAGAGACCTCAAAAAGGTATTAAAAATCTTACGGACTTCAAACTAAGTTGAGAGAGAGAGAGAGAGTTCAGTCATGAAACTCTAGGTGGCGCAGGCTAATATTTTTTTATTTTATTTTTTTCGCAGGCTGATAGGTCCTTAATGCCATATGCTTAATTCAATCTGCTAGCTCACATCATCACTACATGGCACAAGCTGATTGGTCTGCAGCCAATTGCTGCTTAACGTTTAAATCGTTTGGTTCTGTGTTTGCTGTAAGCGAGTCTTGCTGCGTACTATAAGAGGTTCTCTGAAATTCAGCAATCAGCATCTTAAGATAAGTCAACGGTCTTTAATTTTTCTGAATCACAGACTGGCTTGCAGTTCCTAAATGAAGCATCCATACACAAGGTTGATATTAAAGCAACTGTATGTAGTTTTGAGAATTTTTGCTACTTTTGAAGCCCCCTACATTTGATTGAGTGGGATTCACTGTCGTAATTACAGTGGATAGCTGTACACGTGCATTTGTTGCTGCCGTAAAGCAATCCGCTCTTTTCGCGGTATTTCGTATCCGTTCACCAAAATGGGAGCGTGAGAAAGAAACAGAGGCCATTCGCCTTATTAGAAGTCAGAATACCATCAGAATTATTTTTAAACTGATATTTCAAGGTAAAAAAATTTTTTACATACAGCTGCTTTAACAAGTTGTGTATATGATACAAGGAATGAATAATATATATCATATAAATAAAGCTATCAGGAGAACATACATTCCGAGTGAACAATAACAGCAGGTTAAAGTCTAGAGTTGCTTGCATGAGAAGTCAAAACAGGCGTTTTACACGTGTTAGTAGAGATGCAAGATCCATGCAGCATGAATCTGTATGTATTTGTTGTAAGCTATGCTAAGCGTCATATGTGCTTTTGCGTTTAAAATTATAAAATGCACGGAGTGAATTAAAAAGCACGCTTTTCCCCTTTCGATAACGGCACTAGCAGAATGGCGTAGATATTGTTGGGGAAAAAAAAAAAAAAAAAAACACGGTATCAAGCTTTGCTTGAACGAGTCGAGAACCCGTTAAAAATGAAATCGGCATTAGTATGTGTTAGTAAGGGAAAATAAATGGATTGTTCATGCAGTGTGATTTGCCTAGGGTCTTATGAACAATGCTAGGCGTCAGAGGCCCGTTTCAGAAAGTGAAAACTCTGAGTATATTAACCCTGAAATGAGGGAAACTCTGGGTTTTCCGTTTCGGAATGGAAGGTTTGTCAAACCCGAGAAAGCAGGGTAAGTCAAGCCAGTTTCTGAAAGAGAGGTAACTTATACTCTGAGTCAGTTACCATGGTAACTTACACTGTGAACCTAACCTGGGGCCTGTACCATGATGGTGGCTGAACAAACTCGGGGTTACAGGATTAGTTTTGAGTTGACAAAACCAAACCAGTCCAATCCAGCTTTGTTGGTACCATGAAGCTGATCATCAGCTTTCTCTGTCAACTCAGGCTTGATCCTGAGTTAATGGAGCAAGTGCACATGAAAGAGTGACATCAGTAATGAACAGCCAATCACATGCCTTGAAACTGTGATTCACTTCTCGTGAGAGAGTCAGTGCAATTCACTACCAAAGATTAAAAGATGGAACAATATGAAGAATTTAAACACATTTACAAGATGAAACGATATATATCCATGAAAGAGGAAAAATTAAAGAAAACATAAGTGCAAGTAAAACTTGTGAAAAGTTAGTTTATAGAGTTGATAATATTTATAGGTATAAAAACACTTAAAGG
>NW_015544197.1:1138244-1138740 GCF_001515605.1 Sinocyclocheilus anshuiensis
ATATATATACATATCTATGGTCTACACTGGATGCGGCGCGGCACGACACGACAAATCCCCAACAGAAAACTATTCATTCTATTCATTCGTTCTATTCATGATGTATTGAAACAAATTTCAAATGACTTTCAATGGTCGCTTTGTAGCGTCCAGTGTACTAGACAGACTTTAGCTGTTGCGGCGCAGACACGGTGTTACTCACCTATCGAGAAGAAACAAAACAACCTCGGCGTCCGATCGCAGGCCTCCGCTCTTGAGTTCTCTCCAGTGCTGGAAAGATATTTACACGTGTCCTACTTCTTGCCTTATTGTTCCGCAGACGTTTTCCTCTTTTGTTTTTTATCCGCCATCTCTATCTCTCTGTCGCTCAGCTAATGTCCGTCCAGTGCACTGAACGCTCTCTCCTCCACATCATGAGTAGACACGCCCCTTACTGCTAATTGGCTACAAGTTTGTTTTGGTACTCGGCCCGACTCAGTTTTCTAAAGCATTTTTG
>NW_015544197.1:1141391-1143359 GCF_001515605.1 Sinocyclocheilus anshuiensis
TTCCTCTTTTGTTTTTTATCCGCCATCTCTATCTTTCTGTCGCTCGGCTCGCTAATGTCCGTCCCATGCACTGAACGCTCTCTCCTCCACATCATGAGTAGACACGGCCCTTACTGCTGATTGGCTACAAGTTTGTTTTGCTAGTCGGCCCGAATCAGTTTTCTAAAGCTAATAAGATAATAATTATATAAATTATATAAAATAATTATTCAAAAATAATCATCTCTAAAAATCAGACAATTTTATCTTTAAAAATGTTTTACTATGTAGCGCCATTTAATTTGGAGTAAGAGAAACTGGGGGAGTGGCTTTATTGCGTCAGAGATGTTACTTTGCTTGAAGCTGATTGGTCAAATTTCGGTTTGAGAAAACTTGAACTCTGAGTTGACTTACCCTGAGATTGGAAACTGAGTTTTTGGTTTCAGAACAGTTGAACAGAGTTAGTTCAATCCACTCTGAGTAGGTTGACTCTGATGCCTTGTCCAAATACCCACACTTGCGGGCTTTGCACTTGACCACTTGACTACTTATATGACGTATTTCCTGTATTTGGCCCAAGTCGCATTTTAAAATCAACTTATAAATGTCTGTTCGGTAGTCCCTATAACATGACATAATTTTAATTTGTGGTGCTTCTAATTAAGTGATAAAAAGCAGTTGCAAATGTTGTACAAAATAAATATCACTACTACTCATCTTTGCACCAATAAAACGTAAAAACAGTGTCTTTCTACCAAATTATATGCAATATCTAATTATTATATTATTAACTTACATTGGAAAGATTTCCGTGACCTCTCGCGAGATCTCGGCAAAAAGTCTCACGATTTATTTCCAGAACATGATGCATGATGGGATACACTAAGCTTGAAATACTGCTCCGAAGCGGTATTCGAGATATTGTGGATTTAGTGTGCGTTAAGGGCACTGCGCTTTGCCGTTTTTAAGACATGGGACAGTCTTGCGCACTTAAGGTTGATTTATACTTCTGCGTCGGACCTACGCCATAGCCTTTACGCCGTAGGCTATGTGTCAGTTTTCATTTATACTTCTGCATCGTTGTCCACGTCAACATGCAGTACACATGCAAACCGCTAGTCAGCAGTGTCCACGGGCATGTTGTTGGTGTAACCCGCAGTACCACGGCAAAAGCCGAAGAAGAAGCGGCTCGTCGGAGAAGCATTATAGCCGTGACGGCGGCAAATAAATATCAAATCATTAAATCATTATTTAAAACTACAAAAAGGAGACAACAACGGAACAGGAGATGATGGCATTCTTTCAATCTGCACAAGGACTTGTACCACGGTAGATCAACATTGTTTGTTGCGGACAACTACTGATGTATAATGCTATGTAGTATAATAAACGATAAGACACTTGTTCTTTGCTTTGTTTTATTTTATATAAGAAGGTGTAAAATTAAAATAGATTAAAGTGCACATAAACACACACAAAACTCAAGTACATATGGAGGGACGGGTTCTTGCAGACCAATCACAGTGCTTGCGGTCCGCGTAGAATTGACGCGCTGTTAGATTTTTGAAGAGGTGCACATCAGGTAGTGACGCTGGGAGTAACTAAAAAGGTGCCATTGTCCAGTGAGGTCCGGTTGGGGAGTTACGGAACAATCTCATGTCGCATAATCTTATTAACTGTTTATCTCCTGAACTGCATCTTTATTTACCACGCTATTCAGCGCCAATCCCGCCGTGCAGTCAATTTCACTGGTTAAGGTTAGGGTCAGGTGTGGGGTAGGTTTAGGGGTTAGCAGTTTTGTAGCATAGTGTAGGAAATCAACACTTTAATTGACACAACCAATAAAATCTTTAGAATCAGCTGTGGGGTGGAGTTTGCACTGAAGTGAATTGGGGAAAAAATTGCGCATGCGTGTCATGTGCCTGTCTGTCAATGGGAGGAAGCCACGCCCTATTTTGGAGCTCCCACCCCGTTTTGGAGTTCCCGCCC
>NW_015544197.1:1144224-1153140 GCF_001515605.1 Sinocyclocheilus anshuiensis
TTCTTCCTATTGTGAAGTCATGCAGTGTGAAACCCCCTGTCGCCGATCCATCGTGCAATGTGAACACAGCATCAACTGAATGCTACCCCAGATAGTCACGCAGTGTGAAAACAACGGCGATCCAACGAGTTTGAAAATCGTGCAGTGTGAACTCGGCATTAGTCAAATCAGAGTTCAAGTTTCAACTCAGAGTTGGTTCAACCTCCTTATTGAAACGGGCCCCAGATATGCTTTGCATCCATGTAAGCAGTGTCATGCAGGACCATGTAAAGAGTGAGAAAATGCATTTGATCTTAAAGGGGTGGTTGATTGCGATTTCAATTTTTTAATGTTAGTGTGTAATTTTGCTGTTTGATCATAAACAATATCTGCAAAGTTACGAAGCTGAAACGGCCAGCTAACAAATCAGAGCCCCTCGTGTATTTCTGAGGGAGGGGCTTCATAAAAGCAGGAAATGATCAGTGCGTTCAGAGGAGAAGGGACAGAGAGATGTGGAATAAAGGTAAATTATGTGAAAAATAATGCGTTTTTTAACAAACGAAGCATTAACACGTTAGACTGCACCCCATAAACACAATCAAGCCTATAAAAAAAATAGTCAACCACCCCTTTAAGAAACTAATCATTATGGCCAAATTGCTGCGCTTATGCCTATGAATGAATTTTAAATCCAGATGTTTGCTCTGCTGTGAGGTTCATTCATGTAAGAAATGTCATGAGCAGTCGAGTGAGCATGTGTCATGCATTAAAACAATATAATTTATTTTATTTTACACAATGTTTCCATGGGTTCTTAAAAAGTCTTAAAGGGGTGCTATTATGCTTTTTCAATTTTTCAACTTTAGTTAGTCTGTAATGTTGCTGTTTGAGCATAAAAAATATTGGCAAAGTTACAAAGCTCAAAGTCCACTTCAAAAGGAGATATTTTATTTAACAGAAATCACTTTTCAAAAACTATAACGAACGACTCGTTTGGACTACAATGCATATTTTCAGGGATTTGTGATATCACAAATACCGACGAATGGGACGAGACCTGCTTGAGCTGCACTAGAGAAGGCAACGAGTGTTATCACTATGTCAGAGACACGCTAGCTTTCCCAAGGCAGATGAACTTAGAGTGGTTACATCGGGTGGTGCGTGTACAGTACGCACATACTATTCTGATGACGAAATTCACATCACATGAACTGTATGCTCTCTCTTGAGTACGCGTAAAAAGTGAAGTATACTTTGGTCTTTACGGGGATACCGCTATATTTTTGCTGTTCTGAAAGCTCCACCTGCTGGCAGAGAATCAATTTGCATTTTCAATCATTTCTGCTGTTTTTGTTCAGACCAAAACGAAAATCACCCCATTTGTAACAAACACACAGTTGTAAATGTGAACCGGTCGATCGACAAGAAGCTAATGCTAATACATTATGAAAATCTAAAAAATGAAGACAATAAATCTATAAATATTTATTTAATTATAATAATTGATTGATAGTAATTGTGTAAATTAATGTAGTAATTGATAGTTTTACCTCTTTTCTTTAAAATTGTTTAAAAGCTGAAATGTGGTTTATAATTTTATAAAACTTTTTTTGTGAAAGGTTTTTGTGGAAACCTGTATCTGGACTTTAAATCATGCTTTTTACTGTCATTTTACAGTTTAATATATAACCGTAGACATTGCCCTACCCCGCTCATATGGTATGAATTTTATTTGTTCAGGTCTTAAAGTCTTAAATTTGATTTTAAAAATCCTGCAGATACCCGGTTTACAAATGGGGCACATTAATGGGTCCCTAGCTGGTGGTTGCTGGGGGTTTTTCATTATCAGCTTGCAACATTATATTTTATTTTTTAAAGGTGCAGTAGGACAGCTTGGAAAATGCTAACTTTAGCCTGATAGCACTGAAAGCGTACGTCCCATGCTCCAAATCGCCGTCCAAAGCCACGCCTCCTGAACGCATGAACGTGCACAGACCAGACAACCAGAGACAACATTACTACAATACATCATGTGTCATTCACCGGTGAGAAAACTTTATAGTACAGTTAGTAACAGTACTACAATACCAAGGAAGGAAGGTCAGGTTGTTGTTGTTTGCCAGCCATTCTCGCTCTGTCTGCACAGGGTACGTGAACGTGCTGATGACGTATCCTGTCTTCTCAAACGGTGCACAGAGGTGTGCAAATACATATGTTGACAGGCAGGTAGGAAAGCCTATCATAATGTTTGGACCGAACATTTTGATTGGACGAACATTTCTTGGTCCTACACCTTCCACAGAATATATAAATACATTTAGGCCACTTAACTTAATGATTGCTATCGGGATGTGAAGAGACTTTCAACCAGCATAACAAAAACTATTTCTGAAGACAATCACCTATTGCACCTTTAATTGCATTGCACATTTCTAACTTGGTAAGCTTGAGCCACATCGGCTCAGACACACATAGATTGTTTAGGTCATTAGTTAAATAGCCTAAGGTCATGACATCATAATAGGTATACATTGCTAACCCACTAGTTAAATAAAATCAAGTCAAGCCTCTAGTTTTAAAGCTATCTGGTCAAGAGACTAGCAGTAGTCCTCTATTGTAAGCCATTCAGCCAAGGAGGCCCAGGCGGACATAGATAGTGAACATGTGGTTCGCATGATTCTTTAAAGCAGCAGCAGTACACATGTCTTGGTGGTAGATCTGATTTTAATATTTCTTAATGTAATTTATGTCTGTGACAGCAAAGCTAAATTTTCAGAAGTGATTATTCCAGTCTAGTCTCATGATCCTTCTGAAATCATTCTAATATGCTGATTCGGTGCTCAAAGATTTCTTATCACAGTTAAAAGTTGTGCTGCTTAACATATTTGTGAAAACTGTGATACTTTTTTTTCAGGATTTTTTAATGAATAGAAAATTCAAAATAACAGCATTTCAGTGTGTGTGTGTGTGTGTTTGTAACAATTTACAGCATGTAAATTACAATTTACAACGTCTTTACATCCACTTTTGATCAATTACAGTAAATGCATCCTTTCCATAAAAATAAAATAGAGAGAGAGAAATCCTGTTCACCGCAAACGTTTGTGTGTATTATTTAAGATGAGAGGTGATGTGTGTGTGAGTGGCATATGTATTGCCTTGGAGGGTTTTGTGCCTTCTCATAGGTCAAGCTTCAACGGAAAGGCAAATTGTGTCCTCTAGACAAGCCGCTTAAAATTTTTGTTGTGATATGAAGAGAGACTCCTCCCTATTGCCCTTGAGTGGAATTTGATTGGCAAAGTGGCTGAGGGTGGAGAAGAGTTGAGAAACTTTCAAGGCACCCATGACCCCACATGACCCATCTAACACCACCGCAACATAGCATGCCTGGAGCAAGTAATACT
This sequence comes from Sinocyclocheilus anshuiensis, assembly GCF_001515605.1. Taxonomy (NCBI): domain Eukaryota; kingdom Metazoa; phylum Chordata; class Actinopteri; order Cypriniformes; family Cyprinidae; genus Sinocyclocheilus; species Sinocyclocheilus anshuiensis. The sequence continues at coordinate 1,147,608 of NW_015544197.1, forward strand.
ATACAAACAGTCAATTGCCAGTCTGACGTGACACATAGCCTGTAGCCTCCCAATCTCCAACAAACACTTACTTGAGTCCCTTCTGAGTATCTAGAAAATAACCTATGTTTCTATGATGCAGGTGAATATGGGTAAAAATTATGGATGGATAGCAGCACCATAGTTTCCCTAGTTTATTAATCACAGTTCATTAAGACAATTGTTTGTAGTTGAGGTTTTATGAAATACATGTGATGGTTAAATATGCAAATGGTGTATTATGTACTAAATGCATAAATCTCCAATTCTGAAATCTCAACATTAAAGCAGGTTTGTAATTCTCATTTTGTTGACACATTAGAATTATTTTACAATGTCTTTTTTTTTTTAGATCTATTTTTTTTTTTTTTATCACTATGAATAATACAACAATACTGTCAACAGCTAGAAATGTTCACCATGTTTTTAAGCATAACATTTGAAATTAATCAGGTGACTTATTTTAGGAATAAAATGGGCAAGTTTGGTGCATGTAAAGCCCGGGACACACCAAGCCGACGGTTGGCTGTCGTGCAATGTCGGGTGGTTTTTGAGCATCAGTTGGCTTTAGTTTTTTTTGGTGTGTTCTGCACCGTTGGCTCTAGTCAGACACCGACAGCTGTTTTTTTGGCCGATTCTGCATGTTGGCCATTGGCTATGATCTGTCCGATGTGTTCTAGTGCAATTCTTTTTGCCCTGACGCAGGCGATGCGAGGCGACACAACAGTCGGCTTTCCTCAGCACTAGTTGTTTAACGTCGATAGTGCTGAGTGTTCTAAGATGCAGTGTCTATAGCGGCCATTAGGTCAGACTAGTACCACACCGTCTCAGTGTCTCTGAGCATTGCTTGTTTGTTCAGTAAACATGAGGCACCTGTTTGCAGAATTTGGGTTGCCAACTAGACGAGTCCAGTGGCATTTATTATGCATAATGACCCCAGGCACCTTTTCCTTTTCGCTTTCTACTCTTTCCATCTGTCAGCCATACAGCTGTGTGTTAGCATGTACCGGGGCAGGCGACACAGATAGGGATACTTTGTTTTTATTTATCTCGTCCTCATCCACCAATGTTTCTGCCTCAGCTGTCAGTGTTGTGTCTGGAGTGTGGTGTCAAACGTAGCGGGGAATGGGACACTTGGAAAAGACTCAACTTCGCTAGCCCTCTCAGCTATGCAGAATGTAGCGGATAGAGAGGAGCACGCCCTGGATTCAGATCATGGAAAACAATAGCTATGACAAAAATGTCAGGACACCATTGACACCAGAGTTGCTGGTTTGGCGTCATCACTGCAAAAGACCAGTCCCTGTCATTTTCTTTACAACCATTAATTATTTTCATTCATCTCTAAAGATGATTTATGATTACATACTTGATTTTTTTTTAAAGGTTTTTCTATTGGTGTCTTATAATCTCTTGACAAAGATCGCAGATGGCCCCATGTTAGTAAACTATAAGGATCTACACATGAAAGAACAAATTGATAGAAAGTTATTAACTACTCACCCTTATAGTTTCAAACTTGTACAACTATCTGTCTTCTGTGGAACACAAAAGGTGACATTTCATTTTATATTATAATGAAAGTGTGGAACTGAAACTGTGAAAGTCCAAAATACCAACTCAATGATTTGGTCACAGCAGTTAACAGCCCACTGAAGAGGGAGATTTTAGTGAATAAAGACTAACTGGCATGAATATGAGGAAGTGACCATTTTAATTAAACGGAGAACTAATCCTTTAACAGACCTTAAAAAATCCAAAAGAGAAATTAATAATTTTCCATTCCAATGGAAAGACATTTTTTCTTCCTCTCAAAAATGCATTGACCAGTAGGCATCACAAATCAATGAAATAACTGTAACATACACATTATCAAGTCCTACATGAGGCTTTATCACAAATTACCCTGCCAGCTACGGGAAATAGATAGGGAAATTGCACATCAGTAACATGTTAAAGTGTCCTTTATTATAAAGTGGCAACACTTTTGGTCATTTGTTTATTCACAACTGCACTGAAAAAATTGTGAAGGGTTTAATTTGAAGCAAATAATTACAAAAAAAAAAATGTAACTGAATTAAACATTAAATTATTATTATAATTCATTGTTTTATTTACAACTTCATGGAAATAATGTTGTAATCATAACCCATGAGGGGAAGACACATTCCATGAATAATGGCCACTTGTGCAAGAAGAGGAAAAGAGGAAAGAAAAACAACACCATGATATGATAAAGATCTTCGATCTAGAAAGGAATTAGTCACTGGATTTACAAAAAGGTGACAAATGAGGCGTTTCTTCTGTGATTTTTTTCTCATGAAGATGCCCACATATTGCTGTCCCCTTAAGTTCCCCAAAGCCATTTTTTCCTTTGTTTAAAGCTTGACATTAAAAGAGAGAGCATGTTTCTTTCAGCCCTAAAAAGGAAAAAGCAAAACCCCAATATGCTTATCTCAGATTTTTGAATGAATAAATCATAGATTTGTCACTTTTTATGCATTGCTTATTGCACTTAAATTCCAAGTAACTTCTAAACTGTTAGTTCTTGGTAGATTAATACAGTCTTACAAAGTACAAACCTTAGTAATATTTGTTCTGTATCAAAACTGTTGCTAGGCCACGCAGATACCGAGACTACAGGGGGCCAGCATGAGGCCTGCTGACAGGCACTTTAAGGGAGCAGAGCTGTAAGAGAAAGAGCAGACACTGTTCTGGGGCCCACCCTAAGCCCTGAAGGTGCGTTAGTGCACACTCCATCCCTCTTGTGACTCCCAGCAATCTCAATCTTTATGCCCCCCAGTGTAACCGAAGCCCCAAAAATGCACCCGCAAAAAACCCCTACGTGCCTCGCTGGTTTGAGCGTTTAGGATACCACAGCTAACGAGCGGCTGCAATGCAAATGCATTCCACCTCAAACATTTCTGTGAATTTCTTATGAATTTCTGTGTGGTAAATATAGTGTAAGAATTGTAGAACTGAAAAGATTAGATTTAATTACCTCTTGTTTTGTCATGCAATGCACCTGAACGTTTGACGTTGATGCAATTCATCATCTGTTTTTTTTTTTGTTTTTTTTCTTGAAGTCAGCATGCTGCATATTTAAATTTCATATGTGTTTGCCAACAGGGGGCAATGCATGCATCCAATGCAATGTAATGCAGTCCAGTGCAATGTATTGTGGCAAGTTTGTAGTCACTGAAAACCAAGCATGCAGTTGGGTGAAAGACACTTAAAAATAACAATTAAAAAGAGTAGGTTTTTAATTTCTGTGATTAAATTCAGTTAGATATTTGTGGGAGGGCATAAAGTAAAAAATGTCATGGTGAATGAGTTATTCTAATATCGTAATAAGAAAAAAACTAATTTAAAGAATTACATTTTGGGGGAGGGGGGTAGTTTTATTTATTTATATAGGTGTCAGTCAAATAAAATGTGATGCAACCATGTTGAAAAAAAATTGTGTGTGTTTATATACGTATACGCATGTGACTGTTTGAGTAAAATATCAGTTAATTTGATTTTATGACAAAGCAAGGTCAGTTCAGGTAAAATGTAATGTAGTGTAACTCCCTTCAAAAATCAAATGATATTTATGAACCAATAATTTAATACATTGATATATGAGTAAATTTCTAATAAATGCCTAAGGTTTGTAGTTCTTTAGGTCATTCCACCCTTATTCTGCCTCATGACAACTGCTTACACCTTTTAAGCTGTCTTAAGAAGCACATTATTCTGTCATGTGTGTTTACTTTGGAACTGTGCTAAGCATTCACTTCAGTAGAAATGTTTTCCTCCACCAGCCTTACATGTTTCATAGTCTGAGTATGCTCAATTAAAAAAATAGAAATAAATCCTCATAAACTCATAAATATTGCAAATAAAACATGAGCCAGCCAAAGCTCAGGTATTTACATTCAGGCTGCGTATTGGTGACCTAAGCTAGAGCAATGGCCATCCTCTCACCCCTCAGCCCCTGTGACCCTTAAGCCTAAACCCCTCTTGACAAGTGGGAGAGTTTATGAGCCGGGTTAAGATGTCAGTGGGTGCACGAGTTCAAGAAATGCTAACGCCCAAAGTGCATGCCACCATATCCCACACATCAGCTCCATCTTCCCTCCATCCCCCTGTACCCTGGAGCTTTTCTCTTCTTGACCTCTTGAAGCAGAGCATTGTGATTTGGACCTCTGTCAATGAGAATCACAACACATTTTATTTTATCCCCTTTCTTCCCCTTTTCTGTTTTGCGTGCTTGCTCACTCTCTTGTACTGCTACTGTTTCTTTACGGCTGTGTCCCCAACAACCTCTTGCAACTCTTGCAAATGTGTCCTCCTTGAAATAGTTGGCATGCCACTCGCAGATGTCCGTGCGGTGGGAGATGAATTCGAGTGAGTAGATGAGAGCGACAGCTGGGGGGTTACAGTTTCACCAGATGTCCACTGGGTACTAACCCTTGGTCAGACATGAGCCACTCTGGACCCTCCTCCCCTTTGCGCTCTGGATATATTTGGGATACACGGTAAATATTTTTTCTGCGCAGAATGACAGTGGAAGGAACATATAGGAGGAGAAGTGAGACGAATTCTCTCGGGCGAGACTCGCATGGCTTGACACATTGCAGACTGAAATGATGGACAGTAGTCTCATAATAACCCGGGTGGTGCTGAGAGACTGGGGTGCCTTGTTTAAGTAGATTCACATCTGTAGCTTTGATATTGGGCGTCACTGTAAGTTTGTTTTAGTAATAATTTTATAATCTGCGAATTTCCACATTATTCTGCTAAGCACTAAATGATATATCAATCAAAAAAGGTCCTCAAACACTATAGCAGTGTATTATTCTTAAGACTTTATGCATTTTTATAACTTTTTATTTCACAACTGCAATTTTATTTATCATAATTGCAACTTTTTAACTTCCAATACAACTTTAGCATATTTAGCAATCACTACTTTATCATAAGTGTCTTTACACTTCACAATATGACAATCTCAGTTTCTTCTTTTTTCAGAATCAGAATCAGAATCAGAAAGAGCTTTATTGCCAAGTATGTTTGCACATACAAGGAATTTGTTATAGTGTCACAAGCTTCCAGTACACGGAGACAACAATAACACACAGATAATAAAAATGAGATGTGAATAAAATACACATGCATAAATATAAACCACAAAAAAATAATAAATTGTATGTACAGGTGTGCTATAGATGGAGTAGGAATAGAATAAAATAAAATAAGTTGTAGGGATGTACTAGGGTTTAGGGTGATAAATAAGTATAAGGTTATTGCACATACTGTACTATAATTGCACAATGGGAGAACATTAACTGTTCATGAGGTAGATTGCCTGGGGAAAGAAACTGTTCTTGTGCCTGGCTGTCCTGGTATTCGGTGCTCTGTAACGCCGACCAGAAATAAAAGTTATAGGAGCATTAAATAGTTAAAGAAACTATTTTGAACAAAATTCATTCTAATGCTCATTATATTAGCGTTAGCCGCGCTTATGCTA
>NW_015544197.1:1153248-1156033 GCF_001515605.1 Sinocyclocheilus anshuiensis
ACTGTCGTTACAGTGCTATCCATGATGGTGAGTGGGGGGCGTGCAGGGGGGTTCCTCCTGAAGTCCAGGATCATCTCCACAGTTTTGAGGGTGTTCAGCTCCAAGTTGTTAAGACTGCACCAGACAGCCAGCTCTTTAACCTCCTGTCTGTAAGCAGACTCGTCTCCGTCCTTGATGAGACCGATGACTGTAGTGTCATCTGCAAACTTCAGGAGCTTGACAGAGGGGTCTTTAGAGGTGCAGTCGTTGGTGTAGAGGGAGAAGAGCAGTGGGGAGAGGACGCAACACTGAGGGGTGCCAGTGCTGGTGGTGCGGTTGTTGGATGTGAATTTACCAATTCTCACTAGCTGTTGCCTGTCTGTCAGAAAGCTGGTGATCCATTGACAGATAGAGCTAGGGACAGAGAGCTGGGTTAGTTTGGTCTGGAGGAGTGTTGGGATGATGGTGTTGAAAGCGGAGCTAAAGTCCACAAACAGGATCCTCACATAAGTCCCTGTTTTGTCCAGATGTTGCAGGATGACATCCCCTAATTTTAACCCCTAATTTGGCTTTGTATCACTTATAAATTAGATTTTACACATTTTAATTTAAAACAAAGGGTTATTTTTTTGTGGTTTAATTCATTTTATTAACTTTTTTTTTTTATTAATTTTTTTTTTAGTTCCATAGAATTGTTTATGCATTTGAAACGTCACCACAGTTGACTGGAGGTTGGGCATGTGATTGATTGACTGATTGATTGATTGACTGACTGATTTGTTTGAGAGGTACAAAACTAAGATGAAAAATACATTTTCAGTACCAAAAAGACTGTCAGAGACACACCTGTAAGTGTTTTCTATATTCAAAAGTAGGAAGAATAACACAGTGCAGCACGTGTATACCTTGATTTCAGGTTCTGGTTAATGTCATGTGACCATTTGATGACTTGTTTTTTTATCTATTTTAAAAGCCAGTATGGTGCACTTCATTACTAAGAGAGCAGCTGGGGTGCTGGTAATGATGACACATCGTTTGACTCCTAATTTACAGAGTTTTAATGGAAAACAAGCTACACTGAGATAAAATGTAGAAAGCATTACTAATGACAATTTCTAATGTTTTAATGATAGCTATATATGGAGTATATACAGAATGGGTGTTGTAGTCCAATGTAAATTTGTGTTTAATTTCCATTTGATGTTGAAACGATGGGTTAGGGTTAGCATATGGAACATCGTTTGTCTTTAGGACTGAACGATTAATTGCATTTGCGATAATATTGCGATATGAAAAAATGTGATTTTTCAACCACAGATGCTGCGATTACACTCGGTCACGTGACACGCGAGAGTAAAGAGATGTAATAATAATAATAGTAATTCCTTATATTTATATAGTGCTTTTCTGGGCACTCAAAGCGCTTTACATAGAAGGGGGGAATCTCTTCATCCACCACCAGTGCGCAGCATTCACCTGGATGATGCGACGGCAGCCATATTGCGCCAGAATGCCCACCACCCACCAGCTTATTGGTGGAGAGGAGACAGAGTGATGAAGCCAATCAGCAGATATGGGGATGGTAATATCTGTGTATTGTGGGAGATGTGTTCGACTTGAAGATCGATCGGTGTAAGACATCAAAGTACGGCGAGAGAAAGCATAAGGAGACGTCCGCTCTCTTATAGCTCTCGCAGTTGATAATACACATCGATCGGTCTAAGCAGCGCTGCTTCAAGTCGAACACATCTAAGCAGTCTTCAGAGGAAGCATCAAGTTGGCACGCTACAGTGTTGCTAAGTCCACGGTTTGCCTCCAAAAACGTGATATTTAGCCCCTGGAGTGCGTATCTTACCAGGGGAACCCCTCGAAAAAATTTGTATTTTACCCCCCGGAATGTGATTTTTACCAGTGGACCCCCCTCGAAACGCCATTGGGCTAGTTTTGAGTAGCAATTGGGCAGGTTTTGTTGTGAAAACCTGGCAACCTTGGCATGTGGAGTAAAAGTGTTACGGTGCATTTCATTACTGAAGACTTTGACCTTAAAGAGGTCATATGATGCGATTTCAAGTTTTCCTTTCTCTTTGGAGTGTTACAAGCTGTTCGTGAATAGATAAGATCCCTAAAGTTCCAAAGACTAAAGTCTCAAACCCAAAGAGATATTCTTTATAAAAGTTAAGACTCGTCCACGCCCTCCTAAAACACCTCGTTTAAACACGCCCCCACATGTCTACATCACTGTGTGGGAAGATTTGCATAACACCACCCAAATGGATATGCAAAGAAAGAAGGCAATAACTTTGATTCTCGCTGTAGTGTTGCCGCCGCCACCATGTTGTGGAGACGCTGTGTGTTTCGTTGTGAAAGCGAAAAATACTTTGTTTGGTCTTCCAAAAGAGGACACAACTAGAAATCGGTGGTTAAGTTGCATTTACAACACTGTTCCGGAGCAGTTCAAACCAAATATTCAGATGTGTGCAACGCATTTTACGGAGGACGAGGACTGTTTCCTGGGAGAGTAGCCTACAATGCCGGTGTTCTGACAAATATATACTGTCTTTTTACGCGTTGCGTTGCATATCGAGCTGCATAAACATAAAACCATGTCTGCATTGTCGATCGGAGAAACGACAAACAACAAGCGCTACTCCACATTGCTCAAAACTCGCGTTTGAATCGTTTGAATCGTCAGTGGCTCGAACACATTGCAAATGCAATTAATCGTTCAGCCCTAATTATAATCAGTAATTATGTCCCCACTGGATGCAACAAATGCCTCGTTTATAATGGGTTCTATTGGTTTTGT
>NW_015544197.1:1156281-1156405 GCF_001515605.1 Sinocyclocheilus anshuiensis
ACGCCCCTACTGATGCTATGTCCCGGCGCGACGAGACAAAACCAATAAAACTCATTATTTCAAGTTTCAAGTTTCAAGTCTGCTTTATTGTCAATTCTTCCACATGTACAGCACATACACACAG
>NW_015544197.1:1156642-1157024 GCF_001515605.1 Sinocyclocheilus anshuiensis
CTTGAGGAATTCGGCCAATCACAACGCACTGGATAGCTGACCAATCAGAGCACACCTCGCTTTTCGGAATGATGAGCTTTGTGAAAAATCGATGCGTTTCAGAAAGGCGGGGCATAGAGGAGAAACAGTAATGTACAGTATGTGGAAAATGATGTGTTTTTAACCTTAAACCGCTTAAACACATTTCATTACACCAAATACACAAAATAATGTTCTTTTTTAGCAACATCATATAACCCTTTAAGATATATATATATATATATATATATATGAAGAGTTCGTTTGCAAAAACCGATAGGCTACACGTCTGTGAACCTGTGATATCTTCTTCAGGGCGAAAAAGGAAAATAAAAGCTGAAACGTTTTCACGGAACCTTGCAAA
>NW_015544197.1:1157109-1165257 GCF_001515605.1 Sinocyclocheilus anshuiensis
CGTGTAATCACATCCATACAGTTTATGATCACAACAACAACAACGTTTGTCAGGCATCTACATTGTCATCTTAGGAGACTACAAAGATTAAATGAGTTTAAATGTTTTTTTTTAAACTCTAAAAAATGGAATGTGGAGTTATCTGCTTTTGCCAAAAAACGACTGTTGGAGTTATCTGCTTTTGCTATAAAAAAAACTTTTAATATGTAAATAAAAGCATATTTTCAGTTAACATTAATTTTGTAAATTACCGGTATTTGTTAGTTATTATTACTTAATCAAAACAACCCAACTGTAGTTTGATTGATATTGCAATGCGCAATAAAAAAAACGGGATTTCTGAAAAAAAAAAATATATATATATATATACAAATGGAGTTATATATATATATATATATATATATATATATATATATACTATACTATATATATACTATATATTCTTATTTATTTATTTAAAGTCTGTCCAAAGTTAACAGACAGTGTTTAAAAAATGCAATCCAAATGTTTACATAGGCCTATATGTTTATTACAGTGACTTTGAATTACCTAAATACTGAGTGTGGTAAAGCAACAACATATTTGTTTTTATATTTCTGCAATCTACTTTAGTTTGTGTGATTTGTTACTGACTTTCATATTAATGGTTACACCAGGCTTATTTGTCAGTGCTTTATGTTGTCATAATAATTATTAGCCTACATGCTTACAAGGCTGGAAGTTCAACAAATCAGTCAATATACTACTGTGATTGTAGTTCTTAAATAAAAATGTCATTCATATCAATTCATGCATCACCTAATTTCATCGTAACATATAGGCCTGGCGCCTGTATGTTTTTGCAATTTACATTCTGTTTAATCATGTTCAATAATGTATTTTGTAGTGTCAATTAGATTTTTTTCCTATTAATTTTAGTACTGGTTCGTTGACAAACAATGCTGTTTCACACACACATATATATCAAATAATTGATATTTATGATAAAATAATTGCATATATATATATATATAATTTGATAATTTAAAGTCAAGTTTGACAATTAATTTATTTGCTGTTTGTTTATATGTGGTCATCTCACTCATACTTCCCAGCAGTCGTCCTTGCTATATGTCACTAATTCTGTGGAATCTAGTAGTGGGTAAAAAGTTTGCGTCTGTAGATTTTCTTCTGTCTTCGGTTGTAGGTTTGTCTCCAGTAAGCTGAATTTGCCCCATGGGTGCACAACCCGTAAAGAAGAGCCGGGACAACCTGTATTGCAGCTCATTTCTTTTAAATTAACATTCTCTGTTTTCTCCCGCAAGTGACGCACTGACGCAACTTATATATACATCAAACACACAGGGATATAGCAGCAGGTTTCTCCCACAGATTTAACTGTGTTACGAGCAGTAATCATATATTTTTACATTAGTTGTAGTGTCCCGTTCAACCTGCCTGACTTTGGAAGTTAAGAACTAGGACACTGAATGAATCAGCATCAACTTTCATGTCATTTCCTGCTTTTTGATCTTCCGCCCTTTGTATTTCCAGTAGCGTAATGCTACTTTTATTTGTGAATGCTATGTCCAGAAATGAGAAACCAAAAATTACGTATTATATCTAACATTTTAACCGCAAACAGATTTATCTGTTAATCCAGGTACCTGTGTGATCGGTTGTCTAGTTAACATCTAAATACAAAAAAGAGATGTAGTTAGCACATTAGTTCATGGTAACCTAACCATCAGACAGATAAAGTACATGGTGGCCCAGACTGGTATAAATCCAGCTGCTGACATGTTTATCACCCTGAACTCTGTATCTATCATATCCCGTTAAGGAGTGCACCTCAACTCCCAATCCTCCACCCTAGAGGTTTAGCCTTTTGAAAACCAATCAGTGCTAGCGTCAAACCACAGAATTGCTTAACACGTGATAGTTTTTCATTAAGGAAAAATAATTTAAAGGAGTTGTGATTGGGTTCTTCATATCATTTATATAAGAAATGCATAAGCCTTAGAACAATAGATAGCCTTTACAACCCCTCCAGTGTCCCTTGGAAACATCCGTACACACACACACACACACACACACACTCACACTCACACGCACAAGCAGCTGGTTGTCCTGATTGGCAGGTGACGTTATCTCATAGGAACGTGTCCCACCTTACTGTGTGTGTTCATGTACACACACATATACACTATTACCCCCCTCTCACCCAGATCGGCTTTCATTCTCTTCCACTGCAATGTAAATTCCATGAGCCAATCCAATTAGAAAAACAGATTACATGGCCTTTGCATCTAACTGAGCCCATGACTCTCTATTACATGTATGAAAAGATCGTTACAGTTGAGAGCCAGTGGAAACACGGTTATTGTTAAACACTGTCACATCAGCAGGCTTTCTTAGAGATGATCAAAATGGAAATTTAACAAAGTGAACTGAATGGCTTTAACTGTAAAGTAGTCATTGGGCATCAATCCATCTAAAGGCATATGTGTTCATGTGGATACAGGCCAACACATCTGCCAAAGACAGCAGTTTGAACTAATGTTTGGCTCTTATTTAATGAAGTCTGTTGCCATAACAACTGAAAATATGTGGATCTGGCCTTAATGGTCATGTACAGTCGATGACTTTGTAATTTTTACATAAGTAGCTCTTGATACCTGATTTGTAGCTATCAGCTAACTCTTGAGCCCAGTAAGATTGATTTGCATGCATTAAAGCAGCCCTTTACATCATTTCACCCTGTTTTATTTTTAAAGCCTATCCAGTGATAAAAGACACCATAGAGCCTCACTCAAATTACGCATGGATATGTGGTAGCTCATGGACCCAGGATAAAATGTCATTGAGATGCCACATTATGTACTATGCATACATTCATTTTAATGGTTTGACAGGCGAACCAATCACACTTGTCACTCAGTTGCCTGGATACCAATCTCCTGGTTGCTAAACACCAGGCCATAAGTTTTACATCATGAGCTATTTTACTGAAAGTTAGAATATCAAAGATAGGGTTACCTCACAGAAGTGCTGAGCCGGAGACACCTGCTCAGATGTGTACAAGTGCTGTTAAAAGAGGGCTCTCTTTACTCGACCCCTTACTGCAGCAACACATATACATGTTAACTCTGTTAGCAGTCCCAGTCACTTATTTTATATGCTCAATTATGGCAACATTTTAAATCAAAATTTCAGTCTTGGCAAGAAAGTCCAACAAGTTAAAAGTCACCATGAAATCAAAATAGACAATTCTTACTTTTTTAATGGAATATTGCAGCATGTATTATAAATGTTTAAGCCACGCACAATATTTAATTTTTTTTTTTTAAATCATGTGCTCTCGTAACCTTTTTCCTCTAGCAACTTGTCACTCACACCAGTCAAATGATCCAATCAATTTCCAATGGACACAATCAAGTCCTGCCCACAACAGGTAAGAAAAGGCAATTGCAACTCATTCCATTTCATGCTGACTTTGAAATATTTCAATAATTTCTATTAATAACACCCATACATAAATCACTGCTATCAAGATTTAGCTAGATATTAGTGCGGTGGCCTTGTGGTCTGTGTGAGTTCTCCGACATAATGAGCTGACATGTTGATACAAGTCCTGAGTTTGGGTCCAGCTTTGGTCATGTTCCTGTCCTGGTCTCTCTCTTTCACCCACTGAATTCCTCTTTCTCTACTACTGTTTCTATTAAAGGAATAGGTCTCCCAAAAATGAAAATTTGTTTAAAGGGGTCATATGATGTGATTTCAATTTTTCCTTTCTCTTTGGAGTGTTACAAGCTGTTGGTGCATAAAGAAGATCTGTAAAGTTGCAAAGACTAAAGTCTCAAATCCAAAGAGATATTCTTTATAAAAGTTAAGAGTCAACCACGCCTACCTAAAACGGCCCGTTTTAACACGCCCCCACATGTCTACGTCACGATGTGGGAAGATTTGCATAACACCGCCCAAGTGTTCACGCAAAGAAAGAAGGCGTAACTTTTATTCTCGCTGTAGTATAGTTGCTGCCGTGTGTTTCGTTGTGAAAGAGAAACTACTTTGTTTGGCCTTCCAAAAGAGGACGATATCCGCTTCGTCATGCCTAGAGCTGATCCGTGCTGGTCGCTGAGGAAATACATCAACTTCGCGCTGTGGATTGCTGGATCGGCTTTCACCATGGACGAAGCGGAGTCCAATAAGGGGGTTGTCACATGTGGTTGCCGCAAGCCCACCGGCCTCCGCTCACTCAAGCCGCCGGCTCTTTTGGAAGGACACGACTAGAAATCAGTGGTTAAGTTGTATTTACAACACTGTTCCAGAACAGTTCAACCCAAATATTAAGATGTGTGCAGCATTTTATGGAGGACTGTTTCCTGATCCTGGGAGAGTAGACAACAATGCCGGCTGTTCTGACTCACAGTCTGTAAGTACGTTTTCATTTAAAGGATTTGCCACTGATGATTCAAACGCGAGTTTTGAGCAGTGTAGAGTAGCGTTTGTTGTTTGTCGTTTCTCCGATCACAAATGCAGACATGGTTTTATGTTTACGCGGCGCGATGCAATGCAGGGCGTAAAAAGACAGTATAAGTCATCCGTATATATAATCCGGAATTATGTCCCCACTGGATGCAACAAATGCCTCGTTTGTAATGGGTTTTATTGGTTTTGTCTGGTCGTGCCAGGAGACTGCATCACAGTATGGTAAGGGGCGTAACATTTCCGTCACACGCTTGAGGTATCCGGCCAATCACAACGCACTGGATAGCTGGCCAATCAGAGCACACCTCGCTTTTCAGACCGATGAGCTTTGTAAAACTCGGTGTGTTTCAGAAAGGCGGGGCATAGAGGAGAAACAATGTATATAATAATGTACAGTATGTGGAAAATAATGTGTTTTTTTTACCTTAAACTGCATAAACATTTCATTACACCAAATACACAAAATAATGTTCTTTTTAGCAACATCATATGACCCCTTTAAAATTTCCTCAACCCTCACGCCATCCAAGATGTACAGTAGATGAGTTTTTCTTCATCTGAACAGATTTGAAGAAATTGAGCATTTCCTCACTTGCTCATCAATGGATCCTCTGCAGTGAATGGGTGCCATCAGAATGAGAGTCCAACCAGCTGACCTAATCATTGCAATAATCCACGTGACTCCAGTCCATCAATTAACATCTTGAGAACAGAAAAGGTGATTAATTGTTCAGCAGATTTTTTTTTTTTTGGGTGAACTTTTCCTTTAATAAAATTGTCATTTTCTCTTATAACAGCAAATCTGTGCTGTAGGTTTGTATTAGAATACAAACCTTGTGCATTGAGCGTCTACACTACGAAAGCAATCCGGTCAATGCATTTTGGACAACCTCTGGGATTGGACAAGCTCAAAATATTTCAGACCCTGTTTACAGCTGTATTTAATGTTGTCCACTTGTGATTGGATCGACAAAATCACACCAGGTGTAAACAGGGCCTAAACCTCACTCCAGCATGGGAGGCAGCCGGATATCAAGGATGCTAAAGACTGCAGCCTCTAGTGCAGTGCAGGGTAGAGCATTGTCTCGGCCTCAGGCATCACGCCCATGGACCGTTGGCTGAACATCTGATGCATACGGCACACAAAATTGGAATCACTTCAGGAGTTTTTAAGTCGTCATTTGATTGGTTAAATTATACAGGATTTCCGGGAGACGTGTTTCGTGTTCTTTAACGTTCCACCTGGAATTAAAGATGCCTTGTCCCCAAACCTCCTCATGTTAAAAGAAAGCTGTTGTGTTTACAACTGTGACAATGGATTTTCAAAAGTATGTGAAATATGTAAAGTTCGCAGCATAGACTCGTTAAAATACATCCAAGAGTTTCACGCACCGGTCTGTTATTGTGGGGACATTTCCATGCCCCTAAACATGACGCAGCACAAAACGAAACGTGATCGGTTGCTTTACCTGTCAGTCATATGGCCTCTTGGGCGGTCCTTGGCCATTCAAAGCGAGCAAGGTTCCCAGACCTTCTGCAGTCAGTCTGAAGGCCTGGCTACGCGAGACTAGGTAGAGCAAGGAGTGAGGTTTACCTGCATAGCTCCTGTTAGCTGCCCTCTGTTACACTCACCTTCCTAAATCTCACTCCCGTCCAGATCACGGCACCAAAGTAACTGGACCTACTTACAATACTCTTCCTAGCTTGCCTCCGTTACACTTATGCGTTAAATGCAGAGCAGCATGATGCTTTTGTTGATTCTTGTCTTTATTATGCATTATGCACTGGTGCAATTTACATCCTTCTTCCTTCAAATCATTTTTTATGCCACTGAAAATGTAAATTCTTGATGACATTGCAGGGGTTCATTACCATTTCTAGAGAAACCAGTGCAGCGACTAGCAACGTTCAGCGATGCTGGTGGTGTGAAAAAGGCAAGGCAAGTCAAGTTTATTTATATATAACATTTCATACACAATGGTAATTCAAAGTGCTTTACATAAAAGAAATGAAAAAATTATTAAAAAAAATTATCACAACAATAAAACAAGGAATTTAAAACTTTGAAAATGATTTAAAAATTGATTTAAGAGGTTTAAAATGAATTTAAAACAGTTAATAAGAATAGAAAATGATTATACATAAAATATAGTGCAATCAGTTCGGACATTGCACAGTGCTCATTCAGTAAATGCACAGCAGTTTTGAGTCTGCATTTAAATGTGACTAAAGTTTTAGTTTAATCTGATCTCTTCTGGAAGCTGATTCCAACTGCGGGCGGCATAATAACTAAAAGAACATCCAACTGTTACTTTCAAACCCTTGAGATCTCAGACTTGACTGTTGTTGTTTTGGAGAACTTTGCTGTTATGAACTTTGCCATATTTACTGAGTATTTTCTGTATGTAAATGAAAGGATTCTTTACTGGAGAGGTAAAGAAAAAAACAAAGTCCAGAAAAACCTGTTTAAACAAGAACGGTGGCTTACCCTTGTCAGTGTATGCTCCACTTTTTTTTATATGATCAGTGGAAAGGTGTTTTTATTTGTTGCCTTTTTGAACAAAAATCTGTTTAACATTTGATAATTATTTTATGATGAATAAAATGTTCCTTAGATAACCTGTGGATATTGTCTGGGATACATGCACATGATCTTTAGTTCTTAACCTTTGCAGCATTAACTGAACTTTTTGAAATTAAACTGGCACTTGCATAAGAACAAAGGGAAAGGTGAAGAAAGCCAGAAGAGTGTGTTGTGTTAAAACAGCACTATTAAAACGTTCAGGAAGGGTTACATGTTTTGCAGCTGGTGCAACATGAATAACAAAACAAACCTTTTGTTTTGTTTGTGGACTAACAGCTTTTATTAGATGTGAATAATATTATTCACCAATAATCCTAAACCTGTTTGTCATTAATAATGCAACAGAGGATAAAAAAAAAATTACACAAAAAAATGGTTCCCACCAAAAGCTGTCCTACTGGATGATTCAAATTTGGCATTTCGCCTTTTACTCCTTGCCACCAGCAACATGAATTTTCCCATGAATGGTGACACAACTGATTTTAGGTGGGGAAGTCACTGTGACAAAAGTGAGCTAAGGGTAGTATAGTGTGATTCACAACGTGGGAAAGTATTTGTCTTTGTCTACAGTTTTATACTTAGAACAATAACAAGGTGCAGGAACTAGTATTATCTCTTTAATTACCTATGTGAGAAGTGGTGTGTGTGTGTGTGTGTGTGTGTGTGTGTGTGTGATTCTTTATTGTTTCAGTAATATGAATCTTCTGTTACTCTTTTTTTTGGTAGGATAATTTATTCAAAACAAAATTAAAAATGCAGTTTATACACAGTTTACAAATTAACTAAAAGACTAAAAATGCTACAGCAAAAACCTGTTAATTGGTTAACAGTAAGTTTCCACACTATATACAGTGAATAACTGTAATTACATTTAATGTAATTTTACAATAAAATACTTAATTACAGTTCCCCTTCAGGAACTCGAGCTGTGTCGAGATCGCTTTGGGAATGCCCCTGCGTGACCACGTTCTGAAGCACGTGTCAAATCAGCCCAATGGAGTATCGAGACGTCACGGGCGGGGTGACGTAAGCACCAGAAAGTATAAAAGCACATCCGGCAGAGCGCAAACCAGCTTCGATGAAGTAGCGCCTGC
>NW_015544197.1:1165334-1167212 GCF_001515605.1 Sinocyclocheilus anshuiensis
GCTGTTGCCGAGGCACGGCGTAGACTGTTGTCGTGGGGATCGCGGGTGGATTTAGCGGAGGGATCCGAGACGGGCTCGTCCTTTTCTCGGTCCTCACCCGCTAGATCCGCGGCTCTCTCTCAGTGTTCGGAAGCCCGCGCTGTGGTTTCTCCCCCACCGCCCCAGAGAGAGAGAGCCAGACGCTTCATCTATCTTCCTCTGAGTAGGTGGATGTGATGAGTGTCGAGACAGAGGAGACTGTGGACTCGCCACCACAGTCCCTCGCGTATGAGGTGTGATTCGGGCAGTAGCCAAAATAAAATATCGTTTGGCCAGCCGAGAAACAGGACGCTCGTCCTAAAAGTAATTATGGGGTGTGATTCGTGCAGTCGCCAAAATAAAATATAATTTGGCCAGCCGAGAAACAGGACGCTCGTCCTAAAAATAATTAGACGAGCGTTTTCTGTGAGAGCAGCTAGTTTGGTGCCCTGTAACGGCAGGGGACGGCCGAACCAGCTGCTCTAGAGACCTCCGCGGAGGTGGCGAGCCTCTTAGCACTGCTACGTTCCCGGGCAGTGACTGAGAGTGGCGCTCATGGGAGACCGCTGCACCCTGTAACTCCGGCAGGGTTAGCAGACCAATCTCCTGAGGGCACTGAGGCGAGACGGACACCGTGTAATGCGGTGTAACCTGCTCCACCCCAGAGGGGCCTGCCCTCATGAGTCCTGGGCCATGGCATCAGGACTTCTTGGCCGAGGACCTCTTAGTCTTAAGTACGGTCCGCAGATCTGGCTTAGATCCGCCCGGCAGCCCCCAGAGCAAGAGAGCGGAGAGGGAGGAACCACTGGAACGCTGCCGCCTGTTTACGAGCCTCCTGGTACCTATCGATGACGGAATTGATGGAGTCGCTGAACAGGCCAGAAGGCGCAAGCGGGGCATCCATGAGGCAGACCCTATCTTTTTCCTTCATATCTGATAGGGTCAGCCATAAATGCCTCTCCACCGCCACCATAGCTGGAGCAGGTCAGCTTGGTATGCCTGTAACACCGCTATGGTGTGCAGACACGCACCAGCCTGACCTGTTGCCGAGTACCCCTTGCCCACCAGTGCTGATGTTGTACGTAGCGGCTTGGAGGGCAATGCCGGAGCCTATAAAGACGACGCCGCGTCGGGAGACAGATAGCTCGTGAGCGTCTGTTCTACCCGTGGCATCGTCTTATAACCACGCTCGCTCATCCCCGCCACATTGCCGTAATGATCAGAAGCGGGGATAAAGAGGCGGGCCGAGAAAGGTCTTCCCCACGACCTCGACACCTCGGTGTGGAGGTCGGGGAACAAAGGCAGGCTCTGGCGCAGAGGTGGCAGCTTAACACGCAGAAAACGCTCATCCAGTTTACTCTTCTGCGGTTCAGCCATTTTCGGCACGAGTTACCACCTCCAAGAGCTCCTCATACTGGGGCGATTGAGGGGGCGAGTCCTCATCGACGCCCACCACGTCAACCTCCGCAGAGGAAGACAGGCGTAGCATCGAGCCCGTTCCCCGGGGGGAAGTAACCGCAGAGCAGGCTTCCGATCCCAGAGAGCGGGCGCTGGATCTGGTGGGTGAGGAAGAAGATAGGGACTTCTCCACCGGAACCAAATGCGAATCCCACGAGCACAGCCGCTGCTCCGCCTCAACGAAATCGGGGCCGGCACTGCGAGAAACGCTGGTGAAGGCTCCCTCCTCAAAGAGAGCCTTCCGAAAGCGAAGCAAGGCAGTAACAAACGCTCCCTTTTTTTTTTCTCCCTTGAGAGCTGACTCTGCGTGCTTCGCTCCCAAGCAGACAACACAACCTGTGTGTGTCCCCACCCGAAATATAGCGCGGGCAGGGAGGAACACACAGCCTGAACGCTGACTGC
>NW_015544197.1:1167589-1179409 GCF_001515605.1 Sinocyclocheilus anshuiensis
GCCACATGGCCATAATAATCGGAGGCGGGGATAAAGAGGCGGGTCGAGAAGGGTCTTCCCCACGAACTCGACACCTCGGTGTGGAGGTCAGGGAAAAAAGGCAGGCTCCGGCACGGAGGTGGCGGCTTAACACGCAGAAAACGCTCGTCTAATTTACTCTTCTGTGGCTCAGACATTTTCTCGGCGGGCCAATCGATATTTAACTTGGCCACGGCACGAGTTACCACCTCCAAGAGCTCCTCATACTGGGGCGATTGAGGGGGCGAGTCCTCATCGACGCC
Source organism: Sinocyclocheilus anshuiensis (assembly GCF_001515605.1). NCBI lineage: Eukaryota > Metazoa > Chordata > Actinopteri > Cypriniformes > Cyprinidae > Sinocyclocheilus > Sinocyclocheilus anshuiensis. The sequence goes on from NW_015544197.1 coordinate 1,167,871, forward strand.
CACCACGTCAACCTCCGCAGAGGAAGACAGGCGTAGCATCGAGCCCGTTCCCCGGGGGGAAGTAACCGCAGAGCAGGCTTCCGATCCCAGAGAGCGGGCGCTGGATCTGGTGGGTGAGGAAGAAGATAGGTTTTCGCCTGTCTCCATTCTCTCCTCCAGATCCATCTGCGAACCCCACGAGCGTAATCGCCGCTCCGCTCCGCCTCGGCGACGTGGGGAACGCTAGAGAAGGCTCCCTCCGCAAAGAGAGCCTTCCCGGGAGCGGAGAACATGCATCGAGAGACGCTCGCAATGCGGGCAGTCAGCTCTCTCGAGAGCCGACTCAGCATGCTCCGCTCCCAGGCAGACAACGCACAAACTGTGTGTATCCCCACCCGTAATGTAACGCGGGCAGGGAGGAACACACAGCCTGAAACGCTGCCTGCCCTCGCCCTTGCTTAAGTGCTTCTTTTTATCTTGTGCTTTTGACATTTTTTGACAAACAACACCAAAAAAGACTCACAAACGAATATCAGACTGACACACACACAGAGCGCTTGCTGAATGACAGAAAGCTGACGCCGGTTTCACCGCACGTGCTTTTAAGCTTCCTGGTCACTACGTCACCCCGCCGACGTCTCAAAGCGTCCTCCGACGCAGCTCGAGTTCCTGAAGAGGAACCATTATAAAACGCTTAATGAGTGAAGACAGTGATATAAAAAGACCAAATTCAGTGTACAGTTTATTAAAAATATATACTATGTACAGGCAAGCACATGAATACAGAATATAAACGCAATGTGCTAAATTGCATGTTAAGTGTTTTCCTCTCATTGAAAATCATTATAAAAACTGCTTAATGTGACATAATGGAGGAAGACAGTGATATAAAAGACCAAATTCAATATACAATTTATTAAAGGGGTCATATGATGCGATTTCAATTCTTCCTTTCTCGTTGGAGAGCCCGTTGGCCATTCCTCACTTTATCCCCCGGCCTCTGTTCACTCAGCCCGCCGGCCGTTCCTCACTTTATCCCCCGGCCTCTGCTCACTCAAGGCCGCTGTGTGTGACGCTGTTTCGTTCTGAAAGCGAAACTACTTTGTTTGGCCTTCCAAAAATGGACACGACTAGAAATCAATGGTTAAGTTGTACATGTTTTTGAATCATCGCTCCGGCCTGACGGGGCATCATCACAATGTGGTAAGGGACTTAACATTTCCGTCACATGCTTGAGGTATTCGGCCAATCACAACGCACTGGATAGCTGGCCAATCACAGCACACCTCGCTTTTTCAGACCGATGAGCTTTGTAAAAATCGACGTGTTTCAGAAAGGCGGGGCATAGAGGAGAAACAATAATGTACAGTATGTGGAAAATAATGTGTTTTTTGAACCTTAAACCGCATAAACACATTTCATTACACCAAATACACAAAATAATGTTCTTTTTAGCAGCATCATATGACCCCTTTAATAGAATATACTCTGTGGAGGCAAGCAGATGAGCCCAGAATATGAATGCAACACGCTAAACTGCACTTTAAGCGTTTTCCTTCAATAGAAAACCAACGTGGTTTAATTGATGAAGTGAGATATGATATGGATGATATAAAAAGGCCAAATTCAGCATAGTTTATAAAAAATAGCCTATGTATGCTATGTATTATATGAAGGATCTGCCTCCTCTCCTCTTCATTTCTTTTGCAGCTTGGAGTTCTCTTTCTCACTCTCTTTTTTTATTTTATTTTTTATTTCTGCCATATCTCTTACTTTCTACAGCCAAAAGTGTCTGCTTGGGCTTGGCGCCGCTGTGTCACGTGATGGCATGACAACAAAACACAGCAGAGCAGGGATTGAGGGCAGGAGGAGCAACGTGTGCATACGAGATGTGAAAGGAGTGGCGTATAGACACACGTAGACATGTATACACGAGTCATTCCACGAAATCGGTGCCTTTTGCATCCATAAGAAATAATCAAACATAGAGTTAATATAACAAATAATTTGTGATTTTAAAACATAATACTATGTATTCTTTCAACAATATTACATCAATTTAAAGTCAGTTAAATATTATTTTAAATAATTTAAATAGCATTTATGCTGATAAGGTTTTTGGCCTGTCCCTCAGTATGAATTTTCCTTGTCAGCAGGACTTTTAATTTGCAAAATTAGGGGCAAAATGATACAAAAATCACATTTGCATATTGTTCTAAGTACAGTCTCATTGTTAAGCAATGCTTTTGGCATAAGTATATTTTTTTCTATAAAATATAAATAATTTTATCTGTGTCCCCTGATTTCATGTCAGCCCTGTTACCCTCATCAAAAAACCCATTCAAGTGGCATCACTTCTTGGAGGTTACATCATCTCTCAACCAGGATTCCAACACTTCAAACACAAGCATGTTTTTCTCTCTCTTCTATAATGTTCTAGTTTTGATGATTTATGAGGTTTGACTAAGGGTTTGACTGTTACCATTATTAAAGGTCCCATGACATGCTGCTTTTTGGATGCTTTTATATAGGCCTAAGTGGTCCCTAGTACTGAATTAACAATTTATTACATTTAATATAAGCAATATCTACAAGTAATATCCTTTCAAAGTCTACAACATATGTTTTGTGACCTTGACTATTATCTAGCAATTAACAAATTAGTTTGAAATCGTCAAACCTGTTACTTTTCAGAGTAACAGGTTTTGACGTGGATAACATGGATGACATATTAGGTACCACGCTGTTTTTAAAGGTTGTCTTTGTAAAATGCAAACATTTTTAAAGGCCATCCTGGGCGTATTATTGAGCTAATGCCTATATTATTCAATGTGGTTGTCATTTGAGCATCTGTTACATTTTTAGTTAGTATTGTTGCCATTTGCTGGTATTGTTGCTATTACTGTTGTTGTTGTTAATGACCGGGATTAGATGATCAGTCTCAGTAAAACTAATTTTTTCCTATAACTCACTGTCAATAATGCATCCATGTTAATGCAATTACAAACGAGCAGTAAGGTCACTGCAGGCCCTGGCCCCAATCTTGCAATGTTCAAGAAAGTCAAACCAAATTTCAGCATTACGATCTTGGTCTGGTTTCAGATGATCATAGGAAGACCAAGATTTGATCATCTTCCTTGCCTAATAATTGAACCAGATCAGTATATTTTAAGTTCTGTGAGGGGACAAAATCACACAGACAGGAGCACATTTATTTTGGACAGGTGCATAAAACAAAATGTCAGGGTGATATAACTGTCCTGATCACAGTGATGAAAACAACCTCAATAAGATTAAGAAAACTTTATTGATGCTTTCATGACAAGGCAAAACTAAATGTCTAAAAATTAATGTAATTTAAAGAAAACCTACCATGAAAGACATATTTTTAAAATTATGTTGTGATGAACTTGTATTGGCCATCTCTAACTAGGCAGCAAGTGGACTATTTAACCCTTTATTTTGTTCTTAAAAAGAATGATCCCTCTTCATGTTTAATGATACAGGCTCGTGTAAACACTGGTGAGTTGCCGGGCAGTTTTGGAGTTGTTCAGAAGCCTCTGTACTCCATGAATTACCACCTCTCAAACCCTTCACTGGACACCGGTCCCTCTGACTCATATGGATACCCCCACCATTAGTCACAGCGGGCAAAACAGACGCATACGCTTGACCCCTGGCCGGCGTATGTGCATCCCACGCAGTGTACGCTTGACCTCATGTTGAAGACCGTCCTCACCAGCTGCCCCCCGACAACTGCTTGCTTAGTGCTGTATGCAAGGGCAGGACAGTAATAGGCACTGTGAACTGCCGTACCATGATGCATAAAGGAAGATAAAGGCATGAAGATGAAATAAGGGGGATGATGTACTTTAAGTTGCAAATCCAAACTGTATGCTAATTGTCAATCATCTTTGACGATAGTGGTCCTGACAGAAACATGTGTATGGTGAAAATGCTATACGCTACAGAAAGTCCTCATGATCTTTTCATAGACAGCAGCCCAATAAGTGTGTGTCAGGTTTTGGACATATGGTTTTGGATTTTAAATCACAAAAATGTGTGAATTGCATTTAATAATAAAATAATAAACCAAGTGACTTCTGTAAACATCTGCTGCTGGAGTTTTTCCTCAGGAGTAACCTTACTTTTCTTAGCCGTTTTTTAAATTACTTTAACCAACTGGTCTGAAGGTGATTTTTAATGGCGAGACAGTTTCCCTCTCACAGGTGTCCAAGGTAACTACAGTCAAAATGAGAAGTTTATCACATTAACTGTGGTCACTAAGTTTGATAACCAGAAGTTAACCAAATAAGTTTAGTCTGTTTTAAACTGCAGTTAAATTATTCAAGCCTCTTGAACTCCAAGACATTCTGCTGCCATGAACAAAATTTTATGAAAACAACTGAACAGTAAACTGTTATAGGAAGTTTGTTTATTAGGCTCCAAACACTTAGTTACAAAATTATTCAACCCCCAAAAGTTAAATTTTGAGAATTAGAGTGGTGTTCTGCTTATAAGTCTTGCCTTTTTTTGCACCAGACATACCGCTGATCCATGGGTTCAAAAAGTTCCAGTTTGTTCACATCACTCCAAAAAACAAAAACAAACAAACAACCAAAAAAAAAACACTATCCGAAAATTATACACAAACATCAATATCAAATAAGACATTCTCAATCTTAAACACAAGAAGAAATGAAAAAAAAACTGTATTATGTAACTTAACACATACCATCAAAATTATACATTATATAGTAAGAATTCCATTAATTAGAGAGGCATTCATATTACACATTAAGCAGCAGACTGTTGCTTGACAACTTGTCACAAAACTGGAAAAAAAAATTTCCACAAGCAAATGTACATTATGCAATATGTACGTGTGTGTAGACAGAAATTGTAACAAATACTGTGTCTTGAGAAAAAATGGTTAAGTATGTTTGCAGTGGGATTTCCATATTTCTGTATTTTTCTGTAGTTTTGCTAGCATTAGCAATTTGGCATATTAGTATTTCATGTCTTGATTCAGTCAAAGGGCATATCTAGTTGATAAATACTGTTGTAAAGTGCGGCTATGAAAGAGTGCTTATGTAACAATTGTTGTGTTTTGGAAAAATGACGTGATTCTGCAACTCCATAAGAAAATATTTAGAATGTAACTATAACCTGCTGACAATGGCAAAATAAATCAAAAATCTTTGATCATTACCCAAAACTAATTTGTTGACATATGTTATTATCTTGGAAAACACCCGCATACAAGTTCTCTTTGATCTACACAGCTGGTCTTTCATGGGAGTCCCCGTCCACTTTTCAGTGAGTACACTGATTCAAGTTTCACAAACCTCGTGTACACAAAACTTACTTCATTCTGAAACAGATATTTACCTGAAGTTTAGCCAGTGAGTCAGATGTGGATTCAGTTACTGCTCTGACAGATTCAACAAGTTCATCCAGTGAAGGATTCATCATTCTGATTCAAACAGGTAATGCCTGAGTTTGTGAGTCTTTTTGAATGATTCGTTCGAAGAACCAGCTCCTTTCTGGATCGAACTACACTTGTCACGTCACTCATGTTTGCTTGCTTGCATCCCACAAGGTAAACTCAACAGAAAGGTGCTTTTTCTTGCAATTATTTTTAATATTAGCCTATTATTTTTATCTAATTAGATTGCAAACTCGCATAAGGTTTATTTTGCTGTGCACTGAAATATTCTACCTCCTAAAAGAGGTGTAGGAATCACTTCTGTGGTGCATTTAGTTATTTCATATTTATCCAATTCACAATAGAAGTGTATAATAATTAAGGTTGTATCCATTGATAATTAAGTTTAAAGTATTTTCACTTCAGTTGTGGTTATGTGGGAATCTGTCACCCCCAATAAACTAAAGCCAAGTACAGCAGAGCAAAACATGTCGTTTACGTTGGATTCTGTTCAGGAATGGCAAAATGAGGACCCACAATTTGCAGATGTTTGTAAAGTTATCTGCCTGGGTGTGTGCAGTGTATGCTTAACTCTGTGTTGGGTGTGTGTAGGGGGGTTGGTCTAAAATATCTTGCTGCTTTGGCATGTGTGGGGAAAGATATATCAAAGGACGTGAGATTGGAAAGTTGCTGGTTAGTTACTATGAAAGAGAATATTATTCTGTAAAGTCAATATGAAGTTCAAATTTTCTTTTTTTCTTTTAGCCACATAGGTTATTCGATAATACTGCAAGCCTGCAATAGGGTCTGATTTCATTTTGGTCTCCCAGTTTTTACAATCAAGTCCATTTCTAATTGACAAATGAAGGACAGGACTTAATTTTGTCGAAATGTCACTTTAGTAAACTTGGTTGTGAATGAGTATTCATGTAGGCGTGCATGTAAACGCCCATGTCTTGAACTCAATAGTTTAGTACACCTTGTCCACATTATAAAGCTTCCCTTTATGGCGCATTATGGGTTGTGGCATAGGACAGAAGAAGGATGACACTTGACTGAGGCTCTCTTTAAAGGTACAAAAGTCCGGCACACCAGATCGTGTTCCCTGGATACCCAGCATCTATTTATTATCCTTCTCCCCTCTGTGACCTCCCCTTTATTTTAACCTCTGATTCATCTGCAATTCAACCCCTAAAAACCGCAAAACACCTCTAAGTTTACAGCCTCTGGACCATACCGTCAGCAGGCGTAAATGAAGTGAGATCTTTCAATGGTCTCTGTGTAATGTATTGACGCTTTTATTTTTGGAATCCCACTGTAGGTAGTGAAGGACATACAACAGCAGTTCTAATTTAATTCACCTTGTAGAATTGGTAGCAACCAACAAGTTGATATCAAGAGGAGAACATCTATTAGTTGGTTTCATTCATCCTGTTCAATGACAGCAGGAATCTGCCAATTTAGATTAGTCTGTCATGTCACAGGCGCTCGCTCTGCATGTTAGCGGATGAAGGGACGCAGGGTGATAAACTTCTAACAAAGAGTTCCAGCCCTATTGACAGGTTACAGGAAACCACCGTGGTCACTGAGGGCTATTTGATGTGACATCTTTTTAACCTGGTCAGATCAAAATAGAACTTGTTGGCTGGACTTGGGCTGGTGTGATGCAATCACCACACATGGCTGAAAGCTCCTGGGATTCTGGATAGAAATTGCAGCCAGCAAATGGACGGTGGAATGTGCTTTTCAGGTTAGTGCTTAGACAGACATCGCTGGGGACATAGACTAGAAATGGAATGGGTGGGGGTTGTTGCCTAATATCTATATCCTAGCAACTGAAGGGGTATGTTACCATGTCCAGTTGTTGTCAGGGATTGGTCAGCATGTTGGCATTGATGCCGCCCCTTTGCTTGGGGACTGTAGAAAGATTAAACCAAAATTAAACCATCCTCCACACTTGATTCACTCCTGTGCACTTGACCTTCTAGCACTTTAATCTCACTGTTTCTTTTTTGTTTGTTTTTCCATGTTTTTCATTTATTTATAACTCCAGATCTGCTGTAATACATGTGCTTGGGCCACTTGCCGCTAACCTTGACGACCTCAGTAAAGACCTCAGTCTGGCAGTATGACCTCTCCTTATGCAGCAGTACAGTTCTGCCCAGAGCGAGCCTTTCAACGGTAAGACGGGAGTGACTTTGTGCCAGTTTGTTGGCCAGTTCTGAAAAGCCATTTGTAAGGTCACTAGGTTTATCTTGACCACTTACTTGGGCATGCACACATGGTGCATGTGGTTTTATTTAGTTGCTTCATTTGTAAATAGATATGAGCACATATCGCAAAGCATCGCCTTCCTGTTTCTGTGTTCCAGAACAGTGTGTTTGTTCTTATTCTCCTCATTAAAGAGTTACTGTCATGCTGGAGGTGCTAACAGTTGTGTCTGGTTCTCCAGCTGCTGCCTGGCTATGATATTTATAGGTGTGGTGTTCTTATGGCGACAAAGAATGCGTTTTGTGCAGTTTAAGGTGAGCTATCTAGATACTCAATCCTCAGCCTGCTTGTTTTTGTTAGCTCTTCATGCACTTGCTACTGGACATTTGTTTCTGTGGATCTGAACAGAGTTCAAATCTAAATAAAGCTGTATTAATAGCTAGGGATTACATTTTCATGCTTGTATCGTTAATGATGTTCTAATGTAGTATTCCATTTCAATGGAGTATTGGCACCTCGTTAAAAAGGCAATTGAAATAGTAGTTTCATATACTACATGCATTTGTAAATACCAGCTTTCCTTTGCTGCTCTGATTATAAATCTCTCAACTAATAAATTATGGTAAAATAGGTTAGCCTATATAAAATCAATGACACCATATTTTTTCTAATGAGGTGCCCGCTTTCTTTCTTTCTTTTTTTATGTGAATTGAATTGGAAAGTAAAAATGGATTTAATGAATAGTGTCATTTAAAACACATGTGACAGCTTAATTATTAGCCAAATTTGCCCTGATTTGATTTTGATTAAAATACACCTTTAATTATATTTTTGATCCTTGCCTGAATGCTAGTGTGGTTTTATTGTTCATTTGTTTACCCAACATCGAAGGCAAAAAATGACAAAGTTGGAATTTTACTGAAGGATAAAATTCACAAAAAAAGTTTTAAACCAATGTACAAAACCACTGTTAGAGAAAACATGTGTAATTGATGTAAAACCTTATTGTTACCATGATATATCTTTGTGTCATCAAGCGGCCTCACTTACCACTATGTTGTTAGGTCTTAGCCTATGAGCACATGTGGGTATACCTGCAGAGATGGTTGTTTTTGTGACTGATCCAGCTGCTATCAGTAGGTCTAATCTACACCACAAAACAGGAGAAGCAGACGTGTAAAAATAACATCAACAGAGGTTCTCAAAATAAAATGAACATGCGTTTCTTTTGAAGTGAAATGCTGCATCTTTTTTTTTTTTTTTTACCGAATCAATTAGATCATCTTGGAAAGATAAATAATCAAATGGGTGAAAATGCTAAGCAGATTTTGTTATTGAGTAATATTTATTTGCCAAGCAGTTAATGCACATTGTCACACAATTGAATATTGAATTTGAATTTGAATTGAATTTGAATTGAATTGAATTGAATTTGAATAAAATCTACTATTAAAAAAAACAAAACAATGCATGACTATTCCTTATTGGCAAGCAGACATACATTTTTTAAATACTTTTGAAAATGAATAAATAACGAGTGCATAGTGGAATAAGTCCATATTAACCTTGGGACAGTTCACTCCTTTGCCACATTTAATAGAATTTGGGGCCATTCACAGTGAAAGCATGCGCTGAGGAGAAATCATGGGGGCCACCATTCTTCACCATTGTCTGAGCTACCATGTCCATCCTGCAGCTCCAGGTTTGAGGGATGAGGGAAGGGTCGGCAGATCCCTTTGAACGTTCCCTGGTCTCTGATTAATGAAGATAGCGGAGAAGTCCCTCTCACTTGTCTCCCCAGATTGTCTACTCCGTTTGTTTTGATTGCATTTTCATCGCTGGATGTGCCCAACCTGTCAGGAGACAATGGGCAGCCCTGTTAAGCTGCGACTTTTGACCCCGTCCTGTCTGCGAGGGGCCTGGTCTGTGTTTAAGTGGATGCAGTGCAGCCTCTCCCTCAGGCAGGATGCATAACTCCCCCAGTAACCAGACACCCACCCACAGCTTCCAAAGAAGCTAGAGATGAAACCCACCCTACACATATCCACAATGAAAAACTACAGTTGACTATTCTCTGAGAAGTTTATGTCATTTTTAAAGGAATCGAAAACCGAAGCTAAGCCCTGAAATCTTTTGCGGTTTTTATTACCCGCTACGATGAAAAGCACGATTTCTTGGCTAAATTGGGGGATGTGATGGCTGATTTGAGACAATGACAGGTGTGGCAGCCACAGTGTTAAAGCAGAATTCAGAGGAAATCTGAGCATATTTTGGCTTCAGTAATTTCAGTAACATTACTAGAATTACTAATTCTCAGGTTGCGCTATTTGTTTTATCAGGCTTTATGAGTGCTATTATGTGTGATCAAATGAATAAGTGAACATAAATTATCTAGATGTTTAATTAATGAAACGGTCATTCCCACTTTAGCTGATAATGGATCAGAAATCTGCCCATAAACTTCACCTGTCATTTCTGTGGGTGGAAATCAAAGCTGTATATTTTCACTCATGGGTGCTGCACCTTTTGTGAGACCATGATGCCATTCTTGGCTGAAAATCTCTGTCACCCATATTGTATTTCTATCTGCCGTCTAGCATCCGTTCGTCCTTCGTTTTTGGACCTTTTGCCGAGCTTGCATCCTCACTCGACTTCCCCTGGCCCAGGTTTGATGATGATGATGATGATGATGATGATGATGATGATGATGTCATGACACCAGGGCTGTCAACCTAGCTCTCAGTTCTCAGCCAGGGATCTGAAACATGTCCTGTCGCAATGTGTGACCTGAGACAGCAGCTACTCAGCACCTGCTGGAGATCTATATAGTCCTCATGCTCTCACCAACCTGTAATGTTGACAATATTAAATGCAATAACATATCAATGAGAGAGAGATACATGTAATCCCTATACAGAGAGCTGCTGGAACCTTGTGTAAGTTATTAGCCACTACATTCTCTGACATAAGAGAAGTAGTATCTTGTTTTGTGGTTTTGTTGAGTGTGATAGCAAAAGCTAAATCTAAGCGTACTGACAATTGTAGAGTCATTTAGCACTCTCAGAGAACTATAAATGAAACACAGTCCTCCATGATATATGATATAGATGACATACCCCTGTGACATAAACACTTTGCTTAAGTTGCTTCCGCTGGTTTATTGACCATTACATCTTACTGAGTTGTTTATAGGGCTTTTTAGAGAGATTTAAAGCACAAGGAAAATTAAAATGTTGTTTTCTGTATTTAAAATGGTTTTGCTTCCATAATCCCTATTAGAATTAAAGGGATAGTTCACCCAAAAAATTTGCTGTTAATTTACTCACCCTCAGGCCATCCAAGATGTAGGTGACTTTTTTTTTTATTGAGTAGAGCAGTAAAGATTTTTAACTGAAACGTGGTCCTTGATTCATAAAAAGTCAGCAGCTGCCTGTTTTTGAGAAAAAAATATATACAGGTGCATCTCAATAAATTAGAATGTCATGGAAAAGTTCATTTATTTCAGTAATTCAACTAAAATGGTGAAACTCGTGTATTAAATAAATTCAATGCACACAGACTGAAGTAGTTTAAGTCTTTGGTTCTTTTAATTGTGATGATTTTGGCTCACATTTAACAAAAACCCACCAATTCACTGTTTTAGCTTAATCTCAACAAATTAGAATACTTCATAAGACCAATAAAAAAAACATTTTTAGTGAATTGTTGGCCTTCTGTAAAGTATGTTCATTTACTGTACATGTACTCAATACTTGGTAGGGGCTCCTTTTGCTTTAATTACTGCCTCAATTCGGCATGGCATGGAGGTGATCAGTTTGTGGCACTGCTGAGGTGGTATGGAAGCCCAGGTTTCTTTGACAGTGGCCTTCAGCTCATCTGCATTTTTTGGTCTCTTGTTTCTCATTTTCCTCTTGACAATAC
>NW_015544197.1:1179421-1232162 GCF_001515605.1 Sinocyclocheilus anshuiensis
CGGTTCTCTCGGTTGGTTGTGCATCTTTTTCTTCCACACTTTTTCCTTCCACTCAACTTTCTGTTAACATGCTTGGATACAGCACTCTGTGAACAGCCAGCTTCTTTGGCAATGAATGTTTGTGGCTTACCCTCCTTGTGAAGGGTGTCAATGATTGTCTTCTGGACAACTGTCAGATCAGCAGTCTTCTCCATGATTGTGTAGCCTAGTGAACCAAGCTGAGATACCAAGGCTCAGGAAACCTTTGCAGGTGTTTTGAGTTGATTAGCTGATTGGCATGTCACCATATTCTAATTTGTTGAGATAGTGAATTGTTGGGTTTTTGTTAAATGTGAGCCAAAATCATCACAATTAAAAGAACCAAAGCCTTAAACTACTTCAGTCTGTGTGCACTGAATTTATTTAATACACGAGTTTCACAATTTGAGTTTAATTACTGAAATAAATGAACTTTTCCACGACATTCTAATTTATTGAGATGCACCTGTATATATCAAGGAACACAAAATTAATACCCGTGGCTCCTGACAATATATCGAGGTCTTAAGTAACGAAACGCTCGATCTGTGCAAGAAACTGAACATTATTTACAACATTATTGTACAATATTATTGAACTATCCCTTTAATCCTTAAAAACACTAATTTAAGCAAAATAAATTATACATTTTTATGCTGTTCCTTAATGTTGTAATGCTTAAATCCACTTGTTGAAATGTTATTTATTTATTTGCTTGTTTATTTATTTTGTTTTCAAGGTTTAACTTTAGTTTGACATAGAATATTATGGTATTTATAGTCCTTATGGTATCTATCAGATTCAGTGCATCCTTACTTAGAGGGATTGTTTTTGTTTTAGCATAAAAAAAAAACAATCAAAAGTGCACCAAACCAATACTAAAAATATTATCTACAGTGATGGAGTGATGCTGCCTTTTTATGATATGACAATTGAATTCTTGCAGGAAATAATGAATAGCAATTTTTAACATCCAGTTACATTGACTTATGTTGCTTTTATAACTTTGTAACATCTATAAAATAAAAAAAACAAGCAAAAATTGCAAAACCTTGAAAGTTGCAAAATCATCTCAATGTTATAACCAGTTCTGTTTATCTGTGCAAGACCCCACCCATTTTATAAAAATTACATACAATCAATAAGTACCCGATGTTCTCCATAGCGCCATTCTCTTTTATTGTATTTGTAATGGGTTACTGATTCATTAATACAATTAACTATATGAATAGCTGTAAGTAAATTAGGCCCCGACTTTTATTTGTATTTGCTTACTCCCTTAAAAGCCCCTCGGATTGTTCATGTTCACAGTGTAAAATGCAGTGGGGTTTAGATTTGTATCTTACAATGGGAGGTAGGAATGCTGAGGTATGGACCTGTGGACACACCGTGACAATTGACGCAGTGGGCTTGGCATTTGTGCGTTTTCCAGTGTGCCAAATGACAATATCTATGAGGCTTAAAGTAAACATTGGGGTTGAAAAAGCTTTTATCCCCAGTGACAGGCCTGGCAGCACACCGTTGTCCCAGTAATTCAACTCTAGCATTCACTTTGTGCAACACCTCTTCAGCTGAACAAAGACAAAGAGTATATTCCCTGCTTTTCTTCTGAAGAGCTATGTTTGGGAACCAATGGAAAGAAAATGGACAAGAGGAATTTTTCATTGTATTGAAGCTGAATTCCAAATGCTTCTTTTGCACCTCCCATTTTCCTCCTCTAGCAAATGGGAGTAGTTTTAATAGGTTTTATTACATTGTAAAAAGTGAACATGTATTTTGTCCCTTAAAGGGATAGTTCACACAAAAATGAAAATTCTGTTCAGAACTTAGCCTTAAGTCATTCCAAACATGCATGCATGTTTAGAAGAACGTTGAGGTTAAAACCCAATGGCCCCAATTGTTTAAAAATAAATAAATAAAATAAAAAATGCAGGAACGTTTTCATTTTTGGTGAAATATCACCTTTAAGGAACACATTGTGTGATAGTTCATCCAAAAATGAAAATCCTGTCATTTACTCACCCACAAAACCCAGTATGAATTTCTTTCTTCTGCTGAACACAAAAGGAGATATTTCGTAGAATGTGGGTAACCAAAGAGCTGACGGCAGTCACTGACTTCCTTTTTTTTTTTTTTGGTTACCCACTTTCTTCAACATTGTTTGTCTGTTTGTTTGTCTGTCTGTCTGTCTGTCTGTTTGTTTGTTTGTTTGTTTGTTTGCTTTATGTTCAACAGAAGATAAAAACTCATACAGGTTGAGGGTGAGTAAATGACAACACAATTTTCATTTTTGGGTGAACTTTCCCTTTAAATACTATAAACTGAAGTTTATCTTCAAAGGCTGCCGTCGAAGTGTCAGTTTACACTGATATCAAAGAATAGTGTTGCTTTGTATCTCTGTCTAGGATACAGTAATCTGACATCCTTCGACCTTAAAGCATTCAGCATTTATTAGGCATGCCTACATAGCTTAGTATATTAATATCTCCCCACCTCACAGAATGTAGGGGAATTCTAGCCCCACTCCCGAGTGCCAACGTTAGATTATGGGTTGACACCCCAACTCCCAGACGCTCACACACACACACACACACACACATACACACATTTACTACCTTCAACCCCCATCCACAACCAAGCCCAGTTCAGCCACACACATTCCGAATGCCGCATAGCGGTGGTGTTGCTATCATATAGACAGTGAGGGGGAATTCCGCTCCGCTTGGTCGTCAGCGTGTGCTGCTCCTCAGCAGGAACAATGAGACGCTGAGCTCTGGCTTGGTGTCATATTTCAGATGGAGAGGGTCATCGTGTTTTCACTGACAGTCGTATTCTCTCTACTGCTCCTAAATGTCATGTTAACACTGGTTATTGTTGTTGCATTAGACAGGAATAGAGTATGGCCTTTGTGGGGGGAGAGGCAATTAAGAATGGGTTGTGTTTTTACATTCCGAATGGGTGCAGTGCCTTCTTTTCACCATTAATGTCGTAATGAATACTGTATCAGTTTACTAAATGAGATTTGAGTTCAAGTCGTTAGTTACTAGCGGTGAATGCAATGCACATCACTATTACTCTTTCTAATAGTCAGGATAAGGGTTTTTTTATAACTCGTCCTACACCACTGGTGTGGAAGATATGGATGATTTTTCAAATTGTGCAGCTTGTTTTATATATATATATATATATATATATATATAGACACACACACACACACATTTTTGTTACTTGAAATAAACGTTAACTAAAATTGTATTAAAATATTTAAAATAACTTATTTTATTTCAGCTAATTGCTGAGACAGCATTTCAAAAACAACTAAACCTGAAATATAAATGAATTAAAAATATTTAGACAATATTTATATTTACAAAAATATTTACAAAAGAACAAAAACTATTAAAAATGACAAAAACACAAAAAGTTACTAAAATGAAAATGAAAATTGATAATATAAAAATTAATTCAAAATATTAATAAAAACCCGAAGCTACCATCGAAAATTACTCTAGCGAAAACCTGGCAACACCCTTAGAAACCATTTACATTTTAACCATTTTAACCACAACACCCTCCAAAACCCTGGAAGTGAGTTTTGCATGGTAAAACCAACACTCCCATTTTCTTCAGATAATTTGTTTCCAATGCAATACCTGCAATTTTGGAAATTTATCTTAATACTGGTATTCTTTTTTCTTTATTTTTTTTTTCTTCACCTGAGAAACATTTTACATAGTAATTCTGTCAAGTGTATCAGGACACGATTTCTGACTTAAATTTGGTTTCCATCTTTTTAGATTGAGAGAACCAGCAGCAGCCTGTCTCTCATGGGCTGAAGGTTCTTTCCTGACCTCCATGTCACAGGGCCAGGGCTCTCAGGGTACAGATATCCTCGGACAAGACGTCCTCAGCCAGCTGCTGGAGATGCTGGACCAGTGAGTTATGAAGTATCTTACAAATTCACTCTTACTTTAATAAATATCACCGCCCCCCCCCTTACTTTAATAAATATCACCCCGCCCCCCAGTGTTCACCTGTAAAGTGTTATAAGTATAAAAATACATGAAACAGTTTTAAGTCGATTTACTGGTTTCTGTTCTAGGTCTGCGCTACATTCAAGTCAGTCCAACAGCTATTGTGTTTTATTAGGAGACGCACAACAGTTCTTCTGTGGCTTTATAGGTAATATTTTCACCTACACAATTTAGCAAAATCAGACAATATTGTGTCTAATATATACCACAATATTAACTTATTATTATTGAATTGTTGTAAAGAAATATCACATTTGCAGCTGGTCAGTGTTCAAAAAAAGCTGGGAAATCATTTAATGTAGTCCTACAAGAGTGATTACTGATAAACTGTCTGAAAAAAAGAAAGTCATGTTTTAGAGAAGAAAAAAATCACCCACTGACTTTCAAAGCTGCTACAGAGTAACGACTTTCTACTTCGAGGATCTTGATAGAAATGTAGTGGAGTGAAAAGTACAATATTTGTCTTTCAAATGTAGTGAAGTTAAAGTCATAAGTTCCCAGAAAAAATAATACTCAAGTAAAGTACCGATACTCAAAAAGTGTACTTAAGTACAATACTCAAGTAAATTTACTTAGCTACTGTCCGCCTCTGCTCCTATGTAATGTAATAGTGATGCCAGCGTATACATATAAATGTATGCATATGAAAATGTACACATATAAATAGCACTCTAGACTGTTTTATAAATTTACCATTACTGTAACTTCACATAGCACAAAACTCAGCAAGTCAGTTTGAGCGAATACAGACAACGTGATTAATGTTCATGAACCCAGCAGCTCATTAATACCTAGTGCGTTTTATATTTTAATTAGTAGTAGAATTCTAAGTATTATTATGATCATGTCAGTATTATTGTTAGTTTTCCCCCCTTTTTTTACAGAAACACTGAATGCCCAACAATACCAACACCACTCCTAAATTCAGTTAAAATTACAAATATGCATTTATACATGGTTAATAAGTTTTAATTCTAATTACTAAAGTTCTATCATTAAATAATGCTTGATTATCATAATATTATATTATAATGCTTTATTGACTGATGTTAAGAGTGTACTTTCAGATATTTAAAAAGCTGTGCCATTTTACAAACATAAGCTTCTATTCTATTGCCAAGTTGTGCATAGAGGGCTGTTTAGATATTTTTAAATGAACAAAATCAATTAATACAAAATATTTAATAATCTTTTCAATATTTGTTTTTCTACTACTTGCAGTGCTGAAGCATTTAATTGTTGAATTCTGTCAAAATCCCCTGCAAAGTTTAAAGCAAATGTACATGGGGAATTTTTAAAACCTCCCACTGAATGGTCTCAGACGGGCTTTTCTTTTTTTTTTTTTTTTTTTTGGAACATTACATCTTTAATACAATAAGAACTGTTTGAATTTTTGTAATAGTCTTGTCCAATTGTTTTAGTGCCTTTTTTATATTAGTTTGCCTAAATTGCTTTTAAATATTGAACAACAGTTAAACATTTTTTGAACGTGTATGAAATTTGTAAGCAGATTACAACAATTATCTTATCACTTATGAAACTTGGTTTTGTTTAGTGTGATCACTCAAGTGAATAATTTCAGTAGTGGGGAATTTAGTGGTAAGCCCCAGCAAAAACAGTTAACTTGCACTAGCATGTGGGGGTGTTACTGTTTATTGGGGGTGTTTATGGGTTTTCCCTGGTCATTCTGGATAGTTTTGTTGGCAACAAAGTCAAAAGGTATGTCCAGATCCAGATGAACACGCAAAGTATAAAGTCCTGATGATGATAGCCTTGCTTTGCTACAATGGAACATCAATCTGAAGTGCTTCAGATGTAGCATTGTGTCATGCAAGAAAAATATATATTTTTTTGGATGATCATAAAAATCTAAGGGACTGAAGTGGATCAATGAATTATGAAGATGGAGATTTACAACAATACGACACATCAGACAGTTTCTTCTTTTGTGTAAGTTAGCATTTTTCTCTTTCCATACTCTGGACAAGATTTGTTTCTAGGTCAAACTACTTTTCTTCTAAAGTTTGCTTTTTGCTCTTGTGATCTTTAACACTGAAATTTGATGTAGGTTGTGCAAAATCTGAATATCCCTTGGGCAGATTCTATCAACACGTTTAGTTCTAATATTGTGTTTATACACAACAGAAGAGCAATGGAAAGTTTGACATTAAGTGTATGACCTGTAGCTGACGTTGAGGCCTTCTGGGCGCGCAGGAGAATTAGGTGGTTGTGGCTCCCCTCCCAGCAGAGGAATGCAGTTGTCCGGTAGTAAAGATGGGGAAAAAAAGGGAGAGACTGAGCGACGCTTTGCTTCTCTGGCCCTGAGGGATTATCTTTTCTCTTGATCTGGAGATTAATACCCCCCATACAACACCACCCGCCCCCATCTTCCTCGCAGTAAAGATCGGGCGTGGTGCGCAGCATGGCACGCTAACATCCGTCCCTTGCTAGCTAGCATTCGTGTTGATTGAAAACCTGGAAACTGTGGCAACCTGCCAATCGTTTGCTGCAATGATGCTCATTAAACTTTGAAGAACAAACTTTCAGTGAAAGACAGCGGTTTGCATAGTTGCCATCTCATTAAAGGAATAGTTCACCTCAAAGTGAAAATTGTCTGTTTACTCACCCTCATGTCGTTCCAAACCTGTATGACTTTCTTTCTTATTCACGTGCTGAATGTTTAAGTCTGTGTGTGACTTTAGCATATTACCATACACTATTTAACAATTATATAAACCCAAATAAAAGCATCTCAAGGTATTTATGAAAAATGAAATTTGAATAAGTTCATTAATAAACACACACAATAAAACATACTAATGCTTTAATTAGATATAATAATAATTTAATTAGAAGCTAGTCACTTTCTAAATGCAACCTATTTATTACTTTTCTTCCTTCGAAATCTAATAACCCTGACTTCACGATGCATTACTGCATTAACAGAAAAAAAATGATAGTAACATAAACAAAGTTCCAAGTGCCCAACCAAAGGGAACGCTAATCACTTTAATGGTGAGTTAAAAAAAACACATTTTAGGAAAATCAACATCAATTTATGAAGTTAGCTTATGTGATGTTCTCTCAAATATTTCAGTTACTCACCCTCATGTCGTTCCAAACCTGTATGACTTTCTTTCTTCTGTTGGTATTTTGAAGAAGGTCCCACTTTATATTAAGTGGCCCTAATACCTGTGTACTTACATAGTAACTAGATGTGTACGTAGTATGTAACCACAGTGTAAGTACACATTGGTACATAGTATCTAGAGCTGTAATAGTTCTGTATGTAACATCCCTCCGAATGGTTTGTGTAAGTACAAATGTGTAACAGGACATATATAACTACATTTTGTAACAACAATATGTATAAGAGTAATTGGAACAATTTGATCCAGGGGGTGGAGATGGGTAGGTTTAGGGATATGTAAAGTGGGAGGAGTTGGATCTCAAGTTGGTGCACCACTGTAATACCAGTGTACTTACAAGGTAACTCCACTTAATATAAAGTGTAACATTCTGGACACCAACCACAATTTATATGTAAAGCCTAACTTACTGGCCACTGCTGTGTAACATCAGAGTAATTACATGGTAAATCCATAGGAATTGTTTACTTAATATAAAGTGTAACACTTTCTTTACCAAAAAGTGCTGTTAGAGTGAATGCAACTAGTGAAAGATAACTGCAGACATGGAGGAAATGCGTGAAAAGTCTATTAAAACTCTTTTTCTTTTCTTCGCTTCTGTTGTTATGTTGCTCATTAGCAACATATTAGTGCACTGCTGCCTCTCACTGGTTTATTAATGTCATTGGTTCCTTTGTGGCTACATGAATATTTTAAGTAAGTGTCACTCAAAACAGTAAGTATATTGTTTTATTTGCCTTGAAAGTAGCTGTAACTTAATAAAACCTAGTAAGTATAACAACTAAGTAAAGATAACTAATTAAATCTAAGTAAGGTAAACTATTGGATTTTACAGTGTGTTACACATTTGTATTTACACATACCATTCAGTGGGTTGTTACATATGTGTAGTTACACAAACATTACAGCTATAGATACTATGTACCAATGTGTACTTACACTGTGGTTACATACTATGTACACATCTAGTTACTATGTAAGTACACAGGTATTAGGGCCACTTAATATAAAGTGGGACCTTGAAGAATATTGGACCCCAATGACTTCTTACATGTACAAAAAATACTGAGACAGAATTTTCCTTTTTGCTGAACTATCTCCTAATAACCAGCTTAGCAGTGATCGGTGAAGTCCTTCACCAAAAGAAAAAGAATTAAGAAAAAAGTATGCCGCCTTCATTAATTATTGGATGATGTGCTCTGTTTGGCGCCCTCAGGGTCCTCTGTGTATTATGAAGGGGTGTTGTGTTTTAATCTGAAATTGCTCTTTCTTGGGTAGGTGTGCTTTCTCTGTAGCTGCAGGGCAACAATTTAGAGCAGCACCTGCCGCTGTGACTGACTGAGGCTTGTGTCCTATTCTGTCTGTGTGAGATCGGGGATGGGGGAGGAGAAAGAGAGGTGTGGAGTCAGGTAGAATGGAGGAATGTGACAGAGGAAAGGTTAGGTCCTGACATCAAATAGCTCAGCTGATATCATGGTGAGATGGAGCAGCTAAATGTGGTGAAGTCACAGATTTATTGTTTCACATTTTGTTATTAATTTCAAAAGACATTTAGCCCAGTGTAGCCTGATCTAAAGTAGTGATGCTCAACCAGGGGTCCATATAAATTGCAGTTCAAAAGTGTGTTTTTTGTTTTGTTCCGCTTGTATGTATATGCAGCCTTATGTTATTTTGTGTAGGTGACACTAACCCATATAAAGACTCCAGACAGAGGTGGATTTAAGCCCCACGGCTTTTACTTGTATCATTCACACTTTTTCACAATAGTACAATGCACAGTGTTGCTTTTATTTTTTATTTGTTTATTTATTTATTCTCCCATCAAAACCAGTATCAAATGAAATTAGGTGACATAATAACCGATTTAATATTTTGCAAAACGTTTCAATTCAAAATGGGTACTAACAAATTGGTGAGAGAAAACAGCTGTCCATTGAGTAAATTTTTTGATCTGGGTGTTGCTGAGCAGCAAGAATTCAACATAATATGTCCCTTGAATACATTGAAGGTGGTGAGGCAATGGTTTGTTTAGGCTGTGTTGTGCCCTAGCCCTTGATTAGTCATTTGTAGTGTTTTTGTAGCGTACTTTTCAAGTAGAGCCTGACTCAGCATTTGGCAGGAACACATAATTAAGGTGTGCTTTCTTACTGCCATCCATCCATTCTATAGCTACTGTTTATCTTATTTTGTTCTAAACATTTCTTGTGTATTATTTAAACTTTTGTGATTAATAAAATTGTGATTTAATAAAATCAGTCTTTCATGTTGCTCCCAATTTAATTTTTTTAAAGGATATATTTTCCGTGTAAATGTTTTCATAGTGCTGATGCATGTCCAGTTCAGATCATCAGAGCCACTAAAAAAAAATGTCTTAAAAAGAAGAAAAAAACATTTATATGCAATTCTCTTCGACTCTTGATTTGAGACTTAACTCCACAGTTTAAATCATGACTGCTAAATCACTGCTGACTCTTCACCCCACCAGTTTGCCTCAAGCGAAATTAAACAGTACTGGCAAGGTACAGAGTAATTCATCTAACCATTTATCTCTCTCTCTCTCTCTCTCTCTCTCTCTCTCTCTCTCTCTCTCTCTCTCTCTCTCTCTCTCTCTCTCTCTCTCTCTCTCTCTCTCTCTCTCTCTCTCTCTCTCTCTCTCTCTCTCTCTCTCTCTCTCTCTCTCTCTCTCTCTCTCTCTCTCTCTCTCTCTCTCTCTCTCTCTCTCTCTCTTTCCTCTGTCTCTCTCCTTTCCTTCACTATCTTTCTTTTCCACCAACACTGTTTTCTCTTATACTAATATACATCAAGGCGTTAGGATGTGTTAAGTATTTGTAAGAACTAGATGACTCCGTATAAATACAACAATAAAGGAAGAAATTAAAGAAATAAATCTCTAAATAACTAAAATATCTTTAAGTCTTCTCATACTGAAAATTACAGCAGTGACCTTTGACCTGGTTTGTTTGAAAGGCTCTGCATTGAGGTATGATTGTGTAGGAGTTGGCATTTTGTAACATTTTTCTTCCAAATGTTTTTACTTGTGTATAGTGTGTTTTTCTGGTCAGCGGCTGAAAGGATAGCGTTTATTAAGGTCAGACATCATGATTTGAAACTAATAACTTTTAACTAATAACAATGCAACCATCCCTCGAAGACTGGACAAGGATCAAAACAGGATAGTGAGGACTAGTGCCAATTATGCTGTAAAACAATTCTAAAGTTCAGAGTACAGGTGTTGACTTTTGCTCTCTGATGTCCACAGGTGTTTAGTCTTTGAACTATAGCACTGTTACCCATCAGCTAGTGAACTCCGTTAAAGCAGATTGCCACATCGATGGATTTTCAAAAGTAAATCTGCTGAAGAGAGAAAAAAAGATTGTTTAATTTTTTTATTATTATTTTATAATTATTCTTTTCCGATCTAAGCACCATAATACCATAGGTAATGATGTGCCGAGTCATATAACCAGAAAAAAAACATTTTATATCAAATAAACCCTTCTTTTTTTTCTCACTCATGCAGAGTTTCTTGAACAGGTCTCACTTAAAATACTAGCCAATAAACAAACAAACAAACACACCAGATTTCTTACCCCTCTTTATTTCTCACTTCTATATTAAAGGGGTGATGCAGTTTCTTGAACAGGTGTCTCTCAAAACACTAGCCACCTGACACATGACACCTCACTAATCCTAGAGTTGTAAGCCCAAACAGTCCTTTAAGTGTCCATATAGATCTAAGTGCAGCATCCTTTGTCTGAGCCACCAGGAAGCTTCAGTCGGGTTCACCACCTTTTTGCAGAGCCTGTTTATTGCCTGACAGCAGTTGCCTAATTTAGCCTAATTATTTTACATGTGTGCATGAATATTCACCTCACGGATAGGAGTTGACTTGACAAGAATAATCTTTTTTCAGATTGTTTCGGGTGTTTGGGACGTTTGCTCTTTAGTAAGAGTGGATAGGACAATAAATAAATAAATAAAAAGGCCACACCATTATCTACATTTTAAAATGGAAGCCAATTGAATTGATGCATGCAATCTCATGTACAATTGATAACCAGAACAGTCAGCCATTTGGCAGTGATCTGTCTAAGCAAATATAATCTACATATTCTTATTTTAAGAATGGCCATGCCTCCCTAAAGCAAAACCTTTTTTATGGGCTTACTACTTCTGACTGTAGACTGTGGTATAATTTGTGATTGTTAGGTGGGTCAGGTTTAAGGGTCCAGCCCTTTGTGCACTGTGACTATTGCCACCTGAGGCTGTCCCTTAATTCTGTCACCTCTGACCCCCATGGGACACATACATAACTTCTTGACCTGGAGTAGCCTTTCAAGGCAGTGCAATAAACACTCTTAGATTATAGGAATAATAAATCTTAGATTATAGGAATAATGAAAGTGCAGACAAATATTCTAGAATTTCAAAAACATTTTTTGAAAAAATTCTCATAGTTTTACAAAGTCTGCATTCATTTGATCAGAAATACTGTATAAACAGTAATGTTGATACATTACAATTTAAAATAACTGTTTTGTATTTTAATGTAATTTATTCCTGTAATGGCAAAGCTGAATTTTCAGAAACCATTACTCCTGTCTTCAGTGTCACATGATCCTTCAGAAATCATTCTGTTATGCTTTTTTTTTTTTTTTTTGATGGTAAAGGAACATTTATCATCAATGTTGGATTATCCAATTGTGGATACATTTTTCAGCATTCTTTGATTAAAGTTCAAAAGAACAAAATTCAATTGAAATACGAATATTTTCTAATATAGTACACAATTTACAATTTTCGCAATGCTCTACAGTCGCTTGTTTAATTTAATGCACACTTGCTGAATAAAAGTATCTTTAAAAAATCTTAACTTTTGAACGGTGTAGTATATGTAACATTGATTCTTATAGATTTACAGTAAATTGATGGAGCTCTACAACTTTGCTTCCAGGATATTTAGTACTGCAGTTAGCAGGTTTTCATATTTTCCTTTGAGAACGTTGCATGATTAATAGTAAATGTCATGTAGACACTGCATAATGAATTGTCTATTGTAAGCATGGAATATTTAGCTCTAGTGATTTTCAGACTTTTGCAAGAGTTCAGCTGCAGTCAGCTAAATTAATCACAACACCTCGGTTGAGTTGATAGCAGAAGATTTCACACAAGTGCTACTTCAGTGAGGGCCTTAACCCCTATTGTAGATTGCAGCCAGTGTTTTTGTAAAGTAATTAGAAGTTAGTTTAGCTAATTCTAATTGCCCCCCATCAAAAGTGCTCTTAATAACAGCTACCCCCAGGAGGGTGTGAGCTGCTATTTTGAAGAATTTAAGAATTCTCTAGGTGTTATATATGTGGTAAAAGTTCAAATGAGTTTTTATGTTAGTTTAGTGCCATATACTGTAAAAGTGACTCATGGTGCATTAATGTTGCAGTCTGCCCATTTCAGAGATGATTAAGTGGCACGAGACTGCTGTACATGGGGATGGGACTGCCAACCTTAGGAATACACAAGTGAACAATTTTCTCTTTAGTCAGTCTGGTAAATGGACCGAATTTAGCACATTTGGTTGGTAGAACTTAGTCTATGAGTTCATTTACAAGTTTGTAGTTTTGCAGAGATGGTGTTGAATCAATTGCTAAAATAACAGATAATTAACAGGGCAAATATCATAAATGAGATGCATGGTGTAGAGCAGGAGTGTCAAACTCAGTTCCTGGAGGGCCGGAGCCCTACAGAGTTTAGATTCAACCCTAATTACACACACCTGATCCAACTAAGTCCTTCAGGCTTATTTGAAAACTACATTATATGTGTGCTGGAGCAGGGTTGGAACTAAACTCTGCAGGGCTCCGGCCCTCCAGGAATTGAGTTTGACACCCCTGGTGTAGAGTAAAGTTCCTTGCACACTGAGTTTTTTCGTATTCATCATCCTAAAAATTAGTCATGCACAGAAACCTTGCACACTGAGTCCGATGCGTATTAATAATAAAAAAAAAAAAAATGGAGTCTTCAAGCAGTGAGGATGATTTTGTCGTCCTCTCTCTTCTTAAAAAGAGAAAAAGAAAGAGGAAATATTGGATCCATCATCCAATCTATGGAGAGTTCCAACTCCTTATGAAGGAGCTGCGGGATTATCCCGAGCAATTCAAAGTTTTCTTCAGGATGTCAGTGGCTCAGTTTGATGCTTTGCTAACGATACTAGAGCCACATATTAAAAAGACCACCAGTTTCCTGAACTCAGTGTGCAAGGACCTATACAGTGCTTTGTGCTGCGAGAAGAAGCGGATTAACTTGTCAGACGCCTCTCAACCTCTCAAAATGCTTGCTACGGATGCGAAAAACGCAGAAAATCGAACCCGATCCGAATTTTTTATGTCGGACGAAAGATTTGGAGGCAGTGTGTAAACGTGATTGACAAAACGTGAGGTCGTTTTTTTTGTTTGTTTTTTTTACATGTGTAAATTTCGGATAAAAATTTCTGACTCTTAACACATTTCATGACTGGTCGCCTAAAAATACGTTATTACCTCGAACTGAAATGGATTTAATGGCCTTTCTTCTGTATAATCTGATGAATCTAACATGACGACATTTAAATATTCACAAAGTTGGTTGGTTCACCCATATCTGAAACAACATTACTGTATTCAAAACAAATCTACACTAGTCATCTCTGATAGATACAAGCTGTCAACTGTAGTCCTATTGTTTCTCATGAGACTGTCATAGGGCTGTGCTGGAGGCTCTTTGGCTGGTGGAGAGGGGCTCATTCTTATGCAAACAGGCTATGGATGCTACTACTGGAGAGAATTTAGTGCTCTAAGGTAATTCTAGAGCTATAAAGATGATTCCCTCCAAAAGCAAGCGAGAACTGTGTATCTGGAGGTTCCATGTTTCAGTGCAAAGTCATTTACTGGGTCTCACAATTCTATCCATTATATTTTTCCCCTTTATCATGTCATCAAATACTGAAATCATTAAAGTTTTCAAATTATATTAAATAAATAAATGTAGTTTATAGATCATTTATTTTGTTTTAATTATAAGCGTGCTTTATTATTTAATTAAAAATAAGTCAATTAAATGGCTGACCTGAGATAAATCCTTAAATAACTAATATTTTATATATATAAAAAATATTAGATAACTAATATTGTGAGGTGTTAGAGCCCATTTCATTGCGTATCACACTTGCACAGATTAATAGGTTTTTAATTCGTTTGATTCACATTTTACTTGTTTTAAAATTGAAACATTTAAGTAAAATAAAATCACTTCATGCATTAAAAAAAAACACTTATTTGCCTAAATAATAGGTAAAAAACTAAATGATGCAAATAGATGCAATAATGAAAAACAATAGCATTTAAATAGTTGCACTGGAAATCATCTAGGTCTAGTGCTTCGCAACTCCTTAGAGTTAAATCTTAAAGGAAGAGCCAGAACACGGGCAACACCTTCCCAAAAGTAGGGTGTGGTATTGGACTCAGGTATTGGACAGGTAATTTCTCAGGACCTCCCTCTTCGTCGCTGGTATATATGGCAATCCCATTGAATTCCTATAGAGACTTTAAGCCTGTCCCGTTCACCTCTGTAGCCCACATCACACTTTAAGGGCATAAAAGAAAAACAAGGGGTAAGAATCCTGGAGCCTGTGGAGCAAACAGCGGCTGCACTGCTCAACCTCAGCGCCAATATGTTGTACCTGGAGACCAATCCTCCCACATCATACAGTGAGGTAAGGCCCTTGCGCTACCACTGCCCATCTGGAGATTGAGTTGGTCCCAATACTAAATTCTGGGTTCTCAGGGAACCCTCTGGAGTGACTGGCAAGACTGGCATCAAAAGTAGGCCTTGTAAAGGCTTTGGGATATATATTGTGTACCGTCTTTTTTTTCCACCTCTCACGGGGTTAACCAAAAACATTTGAGGGGATGCTGTTACTTCTGTTACTTATGAAAATGTTGTGATTTGTGGTCCTAGTCTGACACTTTGCATTTGAATCTATGTGGGTTTTTTTTTTTACTTAATTATTGGTTTTGATTTCTTTGTGTAATTCTTTGTGCACATTCACTATCTTTTGTTTATATTGACACTTTAGAAATTGAAATGTTTGCATTTATTAAGTCATTGGTTTGAACTGTGATAATGGATTTTATAATGGTGTGTGGGAGGGAAAAATCGGACGTCAGTCTATACAGATGAAAATCAACGTGTATTGCTTTAATGGTTTGCCTAGCTGCTGTTTTGTCTACGGTGTACTGCTCTTGGGTTGAGTCAAAGTATTTGGCAAATAATGGATTTGTCTGGGACGGTGAGACTGATAATCTTGTTTGTATAGAACAATGGGCTGCGATTGGGCAGTTTGCTTTGAGAAAGTACTAATGGAGTCTACTTTTACTTAAGCTTAATATCACTCATTGAATGTTTACCTTTGTTTACAAACTGTTGCAGCAGGTTTTTTGTGTATATGAATACTTTTTTCTTTAGCTTAATATGTGCAGTTGCACTAAAGCCTTTCTTTAACTTAATTTGTGCAATTGCACTTAAGTCATTTCAAGTCATTGCATTGCTATATCAGGAAAGGAAAAAAAAAACTATACTTTAAGCCCATTTAATTGAGTGAGGTGACAAAAGGATCATGATTTCACAGCTAAGCTTGATTTTCGTGTCAGGTTGCTAATGTGTTTTCGAATTGTCATGGATCATAGTTATCAAATCTCTGGGTGTATTTTGTTGAACTGCAGCAACGTGCTAGCACTGATATACGAAAAGCACATTTAATCATTCCCCCAAAATGATTACACAGATTTTTGACAATGAAAATACAGTTTTGACTTTTTTTTTTTAAATAGTGTATTTTTTTAATTAAATAAAAAATCTTCCGTTGAATGAGTTGTCAAATTTTTCATAAAGCAAAACTTTCAGTATAATGTATAATTTAAGTATAATGCAACTTAAGTTTATAACTTGAGCGTTTTAAGCCATCTAAGATAGTGGCCGGATCTGTGTTTGTTGTCTAAAAGCTCCCCCATTCCTTCCTGACAGGTGGTAGTTCAGACTGTGATTTCAGTGCTGCCATTCTCTTGCACAAAGCTGTTGTCAACACAACACTGTTAGCTCAGAGACAAACCTGTTGGTAGAAACACGGTCCGGTCTTCTACCCCCCTCCTTGTGTTTTTAAAGCTGGCTTTAGGTAACCAATCCACTGCCCACACAGCTTTGATTTAATGCATTTAAACACTCTGTTTCTCACTCTCTTTAATCATGGTAGGGGTTACAGGTCCGTAGACATGCATGTTTTGTGTTGTAAGTGGAGACATGCAAAGAATTTGAGAAATAATATGGTACTGTTAATGTTGATTTACCACAAATGTTTTAAATGATGGTTCAAATACATAAAATTTGATCATTTCTTGCATCTTAAGTTTTAGTTTAGTTTAGCTTAAGTGTTTTTTTTTTGTTTTGTTTTTTGTTTTTTTGGTGAGGTTTTTACTTTTAGTTTTAGCTTAAGCTTTGGTTTTGCTCTTTGACAGCAGGTTGTCCCGTAAGATGTGTCCATCTTTCTCGCAACGAAAGGGCTTCAGGTTAAACTCCCGCTCGTCTGAGTGATAGATTGCGGAGCCGCTTTGAAGAATGTGTGCATCAAAGTGATCCTGAGAAGTCTAGGAATTGTAATTGTTTTAACTGTGGTAGATACAGATACAATCATCTGCTCTGCCCAGCCCACTGGGTACGAAGTGAGAAGAAAATAATAGCACTCCCCCCCACCCCAATTTAGTGCTTAATGCTTTCCACCCCTGTGGTCACTCATCAAGGCCTCACAGATGTTCTCAACACCCATCCCGGGTTACAAACTGCCCAGGTCACTGGAACACACCCAGGAATGCCAGCCATTTCACCCCCCTCAGCTCCTGCCACTGCTCTTGAGTTAGGAGCACTCATTTTGCTCTCAAACTCTAGACTTAAGTAGTTGTTAGAAATTAGTGGTTTTGGCCATTAGAAATCATCTTGTGCAATCATGAAAAAAAACAGATAGCATTTTAGGCTGAAAATCAACTGTAATGCTGGCGCTGCTGACATCTGTGAACAGCACATTGTTAGAATGCATTGTTAAAAGATGCAACTGAGATGCTTCATTTTACCCTGGAATTCATTGGAGACTGTCAGTGCAGAGCCAAAATTGAAATCTTAATAAATCATTTATTATTTTGCTCTAATATTTTCTAAGAAACATTTAACTTTAAGATTGCCTTTATTTTAGAAACGGCCATATGTATATTTGACATGAGTAGCAATGAAGAGGGTTTTGCTTGTAAGCAAAACAGATTTGTATATGCTCTATATATTATGGTATATTATAGTATTATGTTTATGCATTTGGCAGACGTTTTTATCTGAAGCAACTTACGTTGCATTTATCAGTTCATGTAATCCCTCTGAATCAAACCCATGAACTTGGTGTTGTTGGTGCTAGATGCTCTACTTTTTGAGCTTGTTACTTATATTATAGTATAGTATAGTAATGTATTGTATTGTATTGTATTGTATTATAATATTGTTATATTATAATGATATAATATTGTTATATTATAGATTTATGGTTCTACTTAAGCATCCCAGAGGCTCACTTTCCAAAGACATGCTGGTATTTTTAAGAGCAGCTAAAGCAGTTGTTGCATAGTTGTTGCATTGTGGAGGAATAGTATTTGACAAAAGGGTGTTAGAGGAAATCACAATATGATCAAAAAGGTGGACTAAATGATAAGTTGTTGTACTGGATGTTTTTTTGGTTTTGTTTGTTTTGTCTACAGAAACGTGAATAATGCTTAAGTATTGCTTTGTATTTAGCACAGTTGGTAAACTTCCCCTCACTTTATTATCAGTGCAACCTTCACCATTGAGTAGCTCTAATGAGTCTCAGAAATTAGGAAATTTCACAGATGTGTCTTGTATGTTAAAATAAATCACAAAGTGCAATTGCATATGATAATTTACTCATTTTAGAATTTTTGTAAACATCTGAATATTTTACTACTACGATACATGAGACCAGCTCCTGGGGTTATCCTATACATCAATAGGCAAAGATGTTATTTCAGTACATTACTTTATATACTTTACAATCTCTACTCTATATATATATATTTTTTTTTTTATAGCTGCATTACTTTTTACCTCTGCATTTTTTACAGTTTACAGGCATGTGCAGATTGTTCTTCTGGTTAGTTTAAGTAAGTTTAAAATGTCTGTGAGAGCCCAACTTTAATTGTAATTACAAACAAAGGCTAATGTACTGCTAATGGCTTTAAGTAGACTGAGCACTGCCCTACACCTCCATAGTAGGATCAGACACACAGACTGACTTGCATGGCCTTACTGTCTCTAAAAGATTCCATTATGTCCTAATTGCTTCATTGTAAAGGATGTGTGTGCTTAAGAAGCACTGTTGAGGCTGGAGGGTACAGCTCTTGTGTTTGGGTTCTTTTTGTGTGGGTATGCACGTCTGCTCTTACAATACGCTTCTTTTCATATACCAATAGACCTGGTCTATTGTTTCTTCAGATAGGCTCTTAAAAGCCTGAGACTCATTGTTTCCAGGAGGCTGAGCAGACTCGTGGCACACAAGCACACACACACACAATGACCCCTGTCTGTACATCGCAAATGGCCCCTATTTTCTTATTTCCTACAGCACTTAGAGAGAGGTATGCTGTGGTCAGTGATTTGACTCACTCTCAGGTGTGTATGTGTATAAAATACATAACTATCTAAAAAACCTATTTAAATAATCTATATTTAATCTTTTAAGACTTAAAAAAAAAAAAATTTTCAACCATTTTAAGGAAAAAATGAATAAATGATTTTACAGTATGCATTAGTCATGTTTATAGTATATTTTGCCCCACTGGTGATTCACCCGAGCCACCTGCAGCACCGGGAGAATTTTATGTGAAGGATTGAAAGAGAAAGAGACAGGAAAAGAGAGAGAAAGAGGAATAAGCGTGCAAACTGGACAGCTGTCTCCATCTATGCCTGAAATAAACAAGGGACTCAGTTGAGATTAATGATGGTCTAAAAAGCCATGCAACCATGGCACCTCATCCAGGAATGTGGCGTGTATAAATGGAAAGGAATGGACTAGAAGAGTGGGGCTGGAAAAGGCTGGCTTACCTCCAGAACATTTTTCCTTCTCTCAAATGACAGTCATTTTAATTCCTCTCTGCGCCTTCACTAGAACAAGGCAACAGGAGCCGTGTGAACTGTGTATTGCCCATTTACTGCCGACCCCCTTGCTGTACCCACCTTCCTTTTGTTATTACTGCATCTTCCCACTTCATTTAGAGTCTTCCTTCATTCCTGTGGACCTCACCAACAACCTAGAGCAATTAAGGTGGGCTAAAGACTTAATTGGTCCTAAATGTGATGGTTGTTTACATTGTAAACAACTGCAGTTTCACACCTAGAATAAAAATGACTGGGATAAAGAATGTCATAAATGACACTTCAAATGAACTCAGAATTAGCTACTTCTAAATTTTAAGACCCCATTAGTCCCTGTTAGATGTTAGGCTACTTTAAATTTCTTGGATCACCACATACTGAATCATGGCTTGGATTTATTTCCAATACTTTAGTTAATTTTGTTTTAGATAAATCTTTTGGCCTGTGACAGCATAACTGAAAATTTACAAGCTGTAAATTATTCCTTTTTACATGATGCATCACTATTCTTGTGGTAATCCTTCTCTTCTGTCACGGTTGACATATCGGTGGCTGTAATCGGACATTTACTGCCTTTCTGTACTCAAGTACACAGACGTGGCTATTTGATGAACAGTTTGATAAAGAGCATAACCTCTTAAGTCATAATTCTCTCTGACTTGAACATACTGTACAAAGACTTATTTAAGTCTACCAAGCACTGGCTGTTATGCACATCATCTGTTTCTCTAAGCCCACCATTACATCATAGCCTGATGTATTAACATGAAAAGAAGCTGTATTGTGGCAACAACTCATTAATGTTTTGATGAATATTGTGTCTTTGTTTGTATGACACTTCTAATACCGTAAACACTTGAAAAGATTTTATACTGATAAAAATACTCTCTGTTTTTCCTCTAGCCACAGTATACAAGCCTGGGGCTTCTCAACAGCATGGATCAAAATGGTGGCTCCACCTCCACCAGCCCCTACAACAACGAGCATGCTCAGAACAACGTAACGGCACCATCACCCTACGCCCAGCCCAGTTCCACCTTCGAAGCCCTGTCTCCATCACCTGCCATCCCATCCAACACAGACTATGCTGGCACACACACCTTTGATGTGTCCTTTCAACAGTCCAGCACAGCCAAATCAGCCACCTGGACGGTAAGACAGTGTCTGTATATGTGCGACACATATGACTTTTATATAACTTTTTACATTATTATATATTAAATATTGCTAGTAAACTACAAACAAACCTCTCTCTCTCCCCCCCCATACAAAAAATATTCAGGTAACTATTCATGGGGTAAGGTATTGGGGCCAAACCAATACAGGAGCATAGAGAGGAGAGCATATTGTCCCTTCAGTCTATATTGGGGTTAAGTGTCTGGCTTTAGGGCAACAACCAAATATTTCCTAGTGGAGAAATTGGACCTCCTGCCCTCTGGTCACAAATCACTCATAACAATTCATCCCATTTATACATGGCATTTGTCTGTGAATTGAGTGTTTTGTTGTATTATGACAATGCATTGTGGTTCTACGTTACAAAAAGCAGTTGATTTCTGCTGTCAAGGGTTCTTCCAGGAGGATAACGTTTTTATACCTGTCTGATCTCAGCTTTAGGCACTTCTGTGATCTATATGAAAGTTTCCAGTTACAAAACTCCACCTGACCAAGAAAAAAAAGCAGGCTTAGGTTTAAACTAGCCTGGTTATTGCACAATAGACTACTGTTTTAGGGTTTATTGTCTTTTTTGACTATTTGCACAAACTTAGTTGGAATAGTTGCAACCATATGCTAAAAAAAATCTTTAAAAAATGTAATCAATAAAATGTATTAACTGATTAATACTAGTAGGCAGTAACTAAATAGTTTTGAAAATTAAATAAAAAATGTTGGAAATGATAAAAGACGAAAAGAAAATTGTATCCGAAAACAGCCATGACTGACCCCTACTGGTGAGTTGCTTTTTCATAAACCGCTATGTCAACATAGCGGAAACAATGCGCATCAGTGAGCATTACAATAGCTGTGTCACTGTCACTTAGTTTTGCATAGATAGGTGTCACCTCTTGATAATCAAACCGACTAAACCTGCTAAGCTAGTTGTAGTAGCCCGGGAACAAGGAGTCTGGTGTCTGTCAACCAAAAAGTGGCTTTCTATTGGACAGCGCACCGTAGCGGTTGCTAGCTAGTTATAGCTACTTAAGGTCTTCAATCATATCTTCACACCATTTCCTCATTTTTCGCAGTGTTAGCAATAACAACAATGACAGTTATATAATTTTGCGCTAAATGTGATACATTTTATTTCTGTCCAGGCTAACTTGAGAGCTTCAGTGGAAGTTATTTAATCACAGACATTAAATGAGATAAATATCTATGATTATTTTAGGCTAATTGATCCCAGCCATTATAAACCAATGTCTCATTAATCTTGAATTTGGCAGATTGTGGTCTTGAAAAACCAGTGAGTCAGTTGCGATGATGCTGTCTCACATCTTTAAGTAAACAAGTTGAGCAGAGATTGGTTTGCGAGTTGCTCATTGCTCATTGGCTACAGTGCAGTGTGGGATTGTGACATTTACCCTATTCCCACAGCAGCCCTTGTCATCCTCGCTCCTTGACTTCACCAATACAGCAGAAGTTGTCAGACACCTCACCGTACTTAGAGCAGACTTCTGGGTGTGAGAAAGACACCACACCCTTGGTTGTCTCATTTAAGATGTGCCTACTCATTCATATTTCCCTTTCTCACAGTGCATAGAACGTTGTTGAGAATATCTCTTCCTTTAATTTAATAGCAATTTAGCCAAACGAAAGGCAGTTTTGTGGCTCACATTTAATGTAACCCACACTTGTTCTTCACACACAGCTCAATCTATCCTGCATATAGCTTCAATGACACACACACCCACACACATTTCCTGGCATTGCATCCTACCGCTCCTGATTTACGGGAAAGCTTTTGCAATCCTGCTTTTTTGTTGATGTCAATGATAAGACACATCATACATGAACTTTTTTTGTTCGTTTTCAATTTTCAGAGGAAACCCATCCCCTCTATCATTTTCTTTTCACTTTTTTTTTGGCTCGGTGTTTGTTTTATTTGATGTTCTTTTAGAGCAGAGCCTCCATTTGCATTTTCCTGTCAACCTATCAACAGTGCATCCAACGATACGGCACAGTTTTGTTTGCCTACTGGTTCACCTGTATGTATAGAACGCCGTGACCGAAGGAATGCGACCACTGGAGTTGTTGTCTCAAGAAGTGAGCTGGGGATTAGTAGAGTGGGTCAGTAATACTCGTGTAAATACTCCATGCCTTCCTCCTGAACCCTGCAGTGCTGAAGGGGCTGTTCCCTGCTGAGTGAGTAAAGCTTGTCGACTGCGTCTCTCATAATGCCGCAGGACAAGGAGATGAGAACAAGGATAGAAGTTGGGGGAGGACAGAAGTGCTCAAAGAGACGAGTGTTCCAGCGAAAGGTGGCAAGATACGACTTGTCCATGGAACATCTGCAGGCCCGTCCCACGCCTCGTGAGATGGAGCTGAGACTTGTTTGTGTCAACGAGCCTGTCGAGACTTGTCTGACATTGCCACATAAAGCCCTAAAACCTAAGCAAGTAGAGGAAGAAGAAAGAAAAGGAGGGAGAGGTTAATTTACAAAAAAAAAAAAATCTGGAGTTGAAAAGATATTTATGATAAGGAAATGATTTCTAAGAATGGCGTATCTGGAAAAGCCCACTTCACTGACAGGTTCTGTTTGGAGATCTGTTGTTCTTGTTGTTTTGTGTCTTTGAACAATGAAAGATTACCTGTGCTTTTAGACCATGCAAGAGGTAGAGCTGGACTGAGTCAAAGAGAAGATCAGTCTTTCAGCACCAGTATAGCCGCCACGTCTGCTTTAGCTCACTTGCACTATCATAATCTTTGTCTTCTCGTGCAGTCAAGATGGCATAGTGCTACCTGAAAAGGTCCAGCATGTACTTATTAGACGTGACCTTAAATCCCACCTTTTGTGCAACACCTTCAGAGTGTAATTGAATGAGAAGAGAAATGCAAATACCTTCATTTTCATCAAAAGAATAAATAAAGGTAGCTGTAAGGAAAGAATTTGGCAGCACTCAGGGCGACCATTGAGCAAAATGAGGGGAAATCCAGCATAATTACACCAAAGCTTGTCACACGTTTTCTGGGAAAGATCACATTTCCAAAGCATATAATTTAATCACAGGGCATTAACTAGTGCCAGGAAGCATGGGGGCATTTGTTTACATCACTAGAGAAAGTATGAATCTGATGAGGGTTGGTTGCATGATGATTTCCTTCCAAATGCATTACAAACATCACGAGTTATCAATGTCTGAAATCCAATTGCATTTAAATCTTAATATTTATCTTTTGCTTCATCCTTTCATGCATATTTTCCACTTTGGAATCAAATGATGTATATATGCATAAACACCATGCAAAGTTTTCAGGCATGACGAGCAACATCATGGCTGTTGATTCGCTATTCAAAACCATAGCTGCATACATTTTGCTCAAACTAAGTTATGCAAACATGCACCACAGAAACCCATTTATTGCCCCTGTGTTCCACTGTAAAGAGCATGCAATCATGAGTTATTAGCTGCTTAGCCCTCAACATTTCTAGCAAGAAATATTAAGCAAAGATAATGAGCAATGCCCTGTGAAATTTGCTTTTGAACAGAATTGCATTTTCCTGTTTATGATTACGTTTTGCACCCTACACTCAAATCCTATTTTATTTCAAATGCTTCACTTTCCAAACTCAGCAAAAGGTATTTTTATCATTGCGCCAAAGAGGGGAAAAAGGCATTTTATTTATTTCCCAATGAAACAGGTTTTGGGAGAAGCAACAGGCGTGATGGTACATGTCAGGTATGAGGTGGGACAAGACCAGAGGCGCCAGAGCGTTGGGCTAACCCGCCCTGCCATGCTGAGACATGAATACAGCCTTAGCCAGCAGCCCTGCTCTGTTCAAACACACACACACTGCAGCTGCAAACTTGTCACAACACGAACAACACTGTATGTGTGTGCGTTTGTTGTCGGTGTGACTGCGGTTTTACTGTGTGTGTCTTGAAGAAACCGGTTTACACTGCCGTTCAAAAGTTTGGGATCAGTAAGATTTTTAATGTTGTTGTTTTTTTTTTTTAAGAAGCTTTTTATGCTCATCAAGGGTGCATTTATTTGATCAAAAATACAGGGGAAAAAAACTAATATTGTGTATTGTGACATATTAATGCAATAGTGTAATGCAATAATGGCTTTCTATTTTAATTTCCTGTGATGCAAAGCTGAATTTTCATATTAACTTATATCAATAAACACATTAAATTATTTATTATTAGTTCATGCATTAATTAAATAGACAAATGCATTAATGCATTAACTAATAGACAAATTAAACATTATTGTAAAATATCACTGAGTTGTTCTCATCCTAGACTGTCACTCTCTCAAATCTCCTTTTTCTGTTCAAAGAGTTACTTTAAACTTGTGTGTGTGTGTGTGTGTGGTAATTCACATTGTAGCCCATGACTAGAACATAATTACATGTTAACACCACCGTGCCCCTCCCTGTAAAACAGCTAATGCATCCAATTCATCAGATCACTCTATGGCCCCACCCTTCATATGTGTGTGTGTGTGTGTGTGTGTGTGTGTGTGTGTGTGGTTTAAGATGTTACAAAATATGTAAGAACGGTGTTTGTTGTCAGTATGTCAAGCTTCTGTCATTTATATCGGTCTCTGGCTTTTTTGCTGGGCCTCTGTGTGACTGACCCTTTGGCATTTGTTTGTACAACTCTCTCTTTGGTCCTAGAGATTTTTCGTATCCTCTTCTCTCTCTCTCTCACTCACCTCATTTAACTGAATCACAAGGAGCGTACAGAGGCATATCAGGTTGGGAGCAGAGGGGCAATTACAGTTATTCATCTTTCTTTTTTTATAGAACACCTTTCAAAAAAGCGTTCAGTTCACACACAAAACGCCTTCATCATCCACCGGTGAAAGCACCCAGGCACTAAATTAGTCAGAGCTAAAATGAGTCAAGTCAGTTCTGAGAGTGCAGGTGATGAGTGTAGAAGCTTCATGCTGTTGATACTCTGAAGAAGACATCATGAGCAAGTGATATGATAGGACAGGAGCCAAACATATGGACTATTCAAATCTATTTTCAGTGTAGCTGACAAAATGTGAACAAAAAAGGCTCAATTTGTTAACATTAGTTAATGCATTAGTCATAAACTAACAATTATTTTTTATATTATATTAATTAATGATATTTGTATAGCAATTTATTAATCAGTTAATTTCTAATGTTATTTTTAAAATGTTAACATTAAACAATTTATAACTTTAAATATAATAAAATATTTTAATGTAAATGTGAAGTTAATGTTTAACATGTAAAATGTATTCTTATATGCACAAATTAACATTATGCTAGATTATTAAATGCTGTAAAATTGTAGTTCATAACTCTATAATACAATTGAACCATATGGTAAAGCTTTGGTAAAGATTGTTTGGTTTTGTTCTTTCAGTTTGTTCTACCAATTCCTTCAGGAAATGCCCAGGATTTGTGTGTGTTTGTTCTTGTCAAGATTGTGTAATACTCTGAAAGCTCACAAGCAGGTGTTGGGACGGGCTCCTCTCATTGGAACACTTCATATCAAAAGTTAATAGAGATGGAATTTAATGTTGCATTGTTCTTCAAAATAGCCCCTGGCAACATTCACAGCAGTTTTTTTTTTCTTTCTTCTTCACCTTTTCAAATGAACTTGACAGGAAAGCTTTCTTCACAGTTATTTTCCATGTACTTGATACACTGCTTTCAGTGCAAGAATTCATTTAAAATCTGCAAAGAAAAGTATGGTCTGTGGTATTTTTCTTGAAAAAGAAGTGATGTGCAACCAGCCATTATCTACAATACAAAA
Organism: Sinocyclocheilus anshuiensis; assembly: GCF_001515605.1. Classification (NCBI taxonomy): domain Eukaryota; kingdom Metazoa; phylum Chordata; class Actinopteri; order Cypriniformes; family Cyprinidae; genus Sinocyclocheilus; species Sinocyclocheilus anshuiensis. The sequence continues at coordinate 1,205,816 of NW_015544197.1, forward strand.
TCTGTGGCATACCATTAGTTTTTGCAACATTGGTTGCTGATTTGCAGTTGTCACAATGTTGGCGGTCATGCTTTGTGAGACTGTTTAATCATGTAGATCGTTCTTTTTGACCTATTGTGTGTGGTTAGACAGAATCTTAAACACCTGATGATGCTGTAAGTATGAGTAACATGAGTTATGAGTGTTAACCTGTGGTGATGAGGATGGTTTAAGCGCACAGTGTGATGCAATTGATTTTTGTGGTCAGTGACACCCTGAACATCAAGCTGTCATCAGTGATGAAGAGGATGTTGGGAAACGCAGTTGAGACTACCTCATACAATTTGTATTTAATAATGATATGTACGGTAAATTTTCATTTACATGTTACACATTGAGAAACTATATTCTTGAAACTCCAGCAAACTTCAAAAATGTTCAATGATGAGAACCACTGATTTAAATTAAATTAGACATTTGTTTTGCTCGTTTTATGAATGAGGCCTATTACAGGTATTCAAGGGCAAGTCTAATCTTTTCATTGTTCAACACTAGAGATATCATCACATCAGGGCAATAGTTTTTACTGTGATTTCTGTGTCAACATGGTCCTGACGTCTTCATGCTTCAGGTGATTTGGAAAGCACATTTCAGTGTGTGTCCTTAATCACAGGTATATCTTAACCCGTGACATCTGTAGGGTAGAACCAGAAGTCCCGCCGCCTAAAGCCAGCTGCTCTTCCCTTTAAAGACTGTTATATGGCACTTATTCCACTAAAGCATTGGCAAACTGCAGCTGTTTTATCTCTGCGTTGCCTGTGTTTGTGAGAAAGGCTTCTTTTCTTTGTTTAGATAAAGAAATGACCTTTAATGGATGTTTAGTAGTTTATAGCAACTGCTATTGAATTGTATTTTTTTAATTTTAGTTAAAGGGGTCATATGATGCTATTTTAAAGATCAGTACATAGAAGATAGATATGTGGGGGCGTGTTAGAACGAGCCGTTTTAGGTAGGCGTGGCTGACTCTTAACTTTTATAAAGAATATCTCTTTGGATTTGAGACTCTAGTCTTTGCAACTTTACAGATCTTCTTTATGCACCAAGAGCTTGTAACACTTCAAAGAGAAAGGAAAAATTGAAATCGCATCATATGACCCCTTTAATAATTAAAAAGTATTTTTTTTTACATTAAGAACATTTTACAAAAACACTCAAAGCAAAAACATTTTAGTAATATGGATTAAAATGTGCTTATACTGTTAAAAAAAGAGTGCAGTTATATTACAGATTTTGTTTTATAGCAGTTACTAACCAAACCCTCTTTTCTTTAGTACTCAACAGATTTGAAGAAGCTGTACTGTCAGATTGCCAAAACATGTCCCATTCAAATCAAGGTCCTTACCAACCCACCCCAGGGTGCAGTCATACGGGCCATGCCTGTCTATAAGAAAGCTGAGCATGTTACCGAGGTGGTCAAACGATGCCCGAACCATGAACTGAGCAGAGAGTTCAATGACGGTATGTCACTTCACTAAATTTGTAGCTTAGAAATGTGATTAAACAAGTTTTTAATCTTCGGCTTGGTGATATAATCTACTGAATTGTGTGTTTAATAGGCCAAATAGCCCCGCCCAGTCACCTGATTAGGGTTGAGGGGAACAGTCATGCGCAGTACATGGAGGATTCCATTACTGGGCGTCAGAGTGTGCTGGTGCCTTATGAGCCCCCTCAGGTGAACACTCACACTCAAACACGCACACATGCAATTTCAGAGAAACCTGGCTGTCCCTACATCCACCGCACACCTGAAATCATTCCCAACAGATGTTAATTTAACATAACAGCTCTAGAGAAATGAACAACGGTGAGTATTGGATGACACGACTGTTCCCTATTAACAGGTGGGCACAGAGTTCACAACCATCCTGTACAATTTCATGTGTAACTCCAGCTGTGTTGGAGGAATGAACAGACGTCCTATCGTCATAATCGTCACTTTGGAAACCAGAGAGTAAGACCATTTTAAACACTGGATTGTATTGAATAAAATATCTCTTATAGGAAATATAGAAATATGTATTAATTGCTTGATCGGTTTCTCCAGTGGCCAGGTTTTGGGCCGACGGTGTTTTGAGGCTCGTATCTGTGCATGCCCTGGACGTGACCGCAAAGCTGACGAGGACAGCATCCGCAAACAGCATGTCAGCGATGGCACAAAGAGCAGTGAGGGTACGAAACGCCGTAAGTAGTGCTGGGGGCTGGTGACTGGGCTTCATCTAACACAAACACATTTGCATCGCATGTTTCTTATTCCTAGTTAGTTCTTACCTCCATATATACTGCATGCCCTCTTGTACAAAAACACACACTGCATCTTTTCCACCTGTTCTGTGCTTTAGCTCTGCGTCTTGTGCTTTAAGATTTTCTATTACAGCTGTTTCACTTCCTCTATCTCCGTCTTCCACAGCTTTCCGTCAGGCCTCTCACCTCTCCCAGCTAAACTCCATCAAGAAGCGAAGATCCACCGATGAGGAAGTGTTTTGTCTGCCTGTGAGTATCTCAAATTTGTCTGCAGTATCCCAGCATCAGATTTGTAGTTGTTGATGTGAAATAGAATACTGATTTCATAGACTTAGGGGCCGTTTAGACAGGATGCTTTTTTTTTTTTTTTTTTTTTTTAATTTAAAGACATTGTAAGCATTCACTAGGTGGATGTCTTTGAAAATCCACTTTTAAAGCTGTGAAACCTGAATTGTCTTTCATTCTGTTGCTCTTTATTTAATTTTACAAACAAGAATGATTTCTGTGTGAACAGTCCCTTACTTGATAAGGAAGTGTTCATTTCTATGAAACCTTGCTTATATTATGCATTGTTAATATTCGTACAATATAATCCGCTAAAAAATGCATGTTCAAATCTAATTGTAATAATGTATTATTAATAACTGTTATTCATAATTACAATCATCAAAGAAAAGTATAAGTCATAATTTGTTAACTTTAGTTAATGCATTAGGTGTACTAACAAATTAACAATGAAAAATATTTTACAGCATTTATTAATCTAGGTTAACGTTACTTTTTTACATACTTTTACATATACTATATTACAGATTTCAAATTGTATTTGAAAAGTAGTGTATTACAAATCAACATTAATTTGAATTAATGAATTAATTATGAATACCTTTACGACACATTAAGAATACTTTTACATTTATATTTATATGTAGGCTTTATAGAAAGCGTTGCAGAAATATTTGATACTGAAAAGATAATACAAAGATAGAACTTCACAGATATTCATTCTTAGGCGTCTGGCATCCATGGCTTACCCCTTCTCTCTCCTTCTCTGTGCTTCAGATTAAAGGCCGTGAAATCTATGAGATTTTGGTGAAAATCAAAGAGTCTTTGGAACTTATGCAGTTCCTCCCTCAACAGACTATTGAGTCATACAGACAGCAGCAGCACAACCTACTGCAGAAACAGTGAGTACCTTATACATGCAGGAAAATTCCCCAATAAAAATGGGGTGATTCTACCTCATTTGAAAATTATTAAAAAAAAAAAAATGGAGAATTGTTCTTCATCTCTTCATTTTTATAATGTGACTAGCCACAGCCAAACTGCAGGCACATAATACACTGTGTTAGCAAGGTCCACCCACAGATTGATATTTGTGTGTCAGTTTTTTAATAATTTGATCAACTTTATTGCTTGGTTTTAACACCGCATTTGATTGTGATTGCTCATTGACTGACTGTGCACTGAATTTATCATTTAAGTATTTGGTTTGTTTGTTCAGCCATTAATTTCCGCCCCATCTGAGAGTTTCTAGAGTGCTAACACTGGAACTTAACGTGGCAGTTTAATTCTCTTACACTGATGATAGAATCTTGGATACATCATGAAAGTATGAGTTTGGATTGCATCTTGCATGAGATTTGTGTTGTGCATCATCGATGCTGTTAAAAGATTAGCCCTTAAATGAACCCTGCTGGTTTTGATCGACATTAATTCACATGGTAATAATAATAACTGTTTTACATCCTGCTTGGCTTCTTATTAAGGGTGTACCTTGCTGAGATGGTGCTCTGATTTAGAGCACCATCCCCATTTTATGACATTCAGATTACCACAGAAAAGTCAAACAAGTTTAAACTCTGCCTACAAATTGTTATTGGTCTTCATGGTAAATGCAAATTTAGCTGTTTCATGGAAAATGCAAGTTTAGTCTGCTCTCAGCCTTTAGCAAAGTTTTTACAGAAATACATTGTATCTGCTGTAATAGTGCTCAACAGAGGGGGAGAGACCTGTAAATTATGCTTTAAATAAGCATTGTCGCCCTTCAGTTATGAATGTTTTTGTCAGCTTGTCTCATTAAGGATCAACTGGTTTCTGACTATATATATATATATGTTGGAATGTAGAACATACAATGGGATTTGGATGTCAATGCTTTTCTTCCTGTAAATTTCCTTAAGACTGCATAAACCATCCACACCCAACTGAGCTGTTCAGTCATGGCGTCAGTTTGTAGGTCAAATGGATTCACCATGGAAGTTCTAATGGGTTTTAGAATAGCCTGTTTTTCAATTATTGAGTAAATTAAGGATTTTGGTTACGTAATCACCCATATTTTGGCAATTGTAGTCATTATGTTAGCAATTGTTGTAGAACAAAATGTGAAAGACGTTTAATATTATTAACCACAGGCCACGTCATACTTTTAAATCAAAAATCACTATTCTAAAAACCCATAGATGTTCCCAAGGGTACCCAAGGCTCCCATGCTAATTCTCTACTGGGTTTTAGGACTATAAACTGCTCAAATAGTTCAAAGTGCTCTGTTTAGTGTGAGAACAGGTAGAGAGACTGTTGATTTTAGGGCTCATCTGACCTTCTCATGCTTTGGTCTGAGCTAAATGACTAGGTAAGAATGACCAGGTAGCCATTATCTTTAAAACTGTCCCATTGTAGGACAAAGACAGAATGCACATGCTGTGAAATCTGCATCCTTTGACTCTCCAAAACTATCATTTGAGCATAGCATGTTAGCACATTAAAGAGCCCCATCCTTGTTCTGATTTTTGGTAGATAGGTTATTTAACATTTCCAAGCACAAATGTAGTTTTCAGCATTGTCTGCATGCTGTTGCTTCTCTCTTTCATTCATAAATCTGTTTTTCAACTATACTTTTTCCTTCCTTTTCAATAAAGCTCCTTCTGCCTTAGATTCTATGGGTTGGGTGTTTTATTTTTATTGATTTTCCCTTGTACTTTCTCACTCTTTCCACAGTTCAAACACTGAACTTACTTAGTTGCTGCCACCTAGTGGAGAGATTGTGCACATGCTAAACGATGAAAATCATATCCTATTTAGTTTTGAGATGTTTCATCATAGTTTGAGAGTTTTTATAGTTGACACATTTTCATTCACATTTTTAAATCTCATAATCTAATTTAATTCAAATGAATGAGGCCTGAAAGATTTGAATATGCATAATTTTACAACATTTATTTTAGGCAAATACAATTCCAGTTTGATTTACCCATCATCACCTGTTTATCACTGTGGTCTCTCTCTTTCTATTATTTCATGATACAGTCTAATATCTTTTAATATTGCCATGTTCTATTTTTCTTGACATTTTGTTATTCCTCCACCTCTCTTTCTCTCTTCTCTCCTCACATCTGCCTGCATTTCCTGTCTTTCTATTTCTCACTGTCTATCTTATACAGCCTGTTAAGGGCCCGTTTGCGCTCTGAGCTTCTGGACCCAATAGGTGAGCAGAAGAGGCGCTTCAGTGCTTCCTGAAATTACGAATCACATTCCTCCTCCCTCAGAGCATCCCTCGCTCATCTCTCTCCGTCTCTTCTTCATCTCATCCTCTACCCCTCAAAGGGGCTCCCTGTGCTTCTCCAAACTGTCACTTGTGGTAACTCCTAGACTTTTTTTCTATGCCACAAATAGGTTGAGCACAGGATTTGGTTTCTACCACCTGAACACCTCGATTTAAATGATTGAAACGATTTAGTGAGCTCTCTAGTGAAGTCATTTTAAATATTTTTTGGAAAGTTCATTGCATGATTTTGTCCCTCCAAAGTGTATTATCTAAACTATGGCACTCATTTATCGATTGAAATGATCCATTTGTGTGCTAAATCTGCTTACAGTCACCTTACACTCAGATTTAGCTGCATTAGTATTCTTGTTCAATAATCTGAAGTGTCAAAAGTTTCTTAAAACATTTCATTGTGTCCATACTTTTTTAATGTTACTTAAAGGGCCCTTGTGACTGAGGCGGCTTGTTTCCTCAGCATTTATTATGTTTGTTGGCCTGATATGCTGGTATTGCACAGAAACCCATTGCACATAAACAGTATAGCAACTTCTCAGCTGACCACCTTATTTCTCTCTTCCTCTCTCTTCTTTCCAGCTGTTTTTCTTCTTTCTGTCCAAATAATCCTGAATGTCGAAACTGACCAGGAACCAAGCACACATCTTTTTTTTTTTTTTTTTTTTTTTTTTATGGGACTCATTTTTTTTCTTTAAGATCTTGATGATGTTAATCTTAAATAGCTTTTTGTTTTTGCCTCTGTCTTCATTTTATTATTGGAGCTGGACTCGTTGAGTTTTCTATAAATATGGGGGGATAGGACTTTATTGATGACAGAATTTTGATAATGCTGGTCATGTTTTGTAAAGTGCACTGCTGGGCAGTAAATTGTGTGTTTTGTCTTGATTATTTGTTCATTTTCTTAAAGATGTATTTTCTGCTATGTACATGGCAGTTAAAGGGGTCATATGATCATTATTTTGTGATAATGTTTATTTTGTGTATTTGGTGTAACAGAATATGTTGACATGCTTTAATGTTCAAAAAACACATTATTTTTCAAATACTGTACATGTTGTGCCTCTCTCAAACGCGTCGTTTTCAACAAAGCCCCCTCCTTTGACACTCCAAAGAGAAAGGAAAACTTGAAATCGCATCATATGACACCTTTAAGAGAAAAGGAAATGAATACTATAGTGTTGACAGATTCTTTTGTTGTTTCATATGAAATTAATGGTGGTTGTATTCTCAATGGCTCTTGCACTTTTGTCAGTTACTACTATTCAATAAATGACTTCTCTGCTTTTGTGTTCCTATCCCTACTCTTCCTCTTTGTTCTCTTTTCTTCTTTATTTTTCGACTCCTCTTTTTACTTGAATTGTCAGGGGCTTTCAGTTAGAGCATTTCAAAATATCAATGAACTGAAACACCTAGTATTTTTATTATATGTAAATGTCAAGTTCAGAATCATTTAAAGGGGTAGTTCATAAAAAAAAGAACGTTCTGCCATTTACTCACTCTCATGTCATTCCATTTTTTTTTTCGATTAAATGAAACTATACAGGTTTGTAACATGAGGGTAAATAAATGGTGGCGTTTTCTGTGTGTATGTGAACAACAAATGTAAATTTTTCGTTTGTTATTTATACTTAAAGTACTACACAAGTATATGGATTTATTTTCCTCTCAATGTGACTTTTAACCCATATGCATGTTCATTCCACTTTGTTGAGAATTACAGAACAGCACAGACATGTTCTGTGTAGCTCCAAAGTTTAGGCCTTCCACAAAATGTACAAAACTCTAATGGAAAGCATTTAATCATGACAAGTCTGACATTTTCTGTAATATCCATATGTAAGCCTGTGCAACGAGACTTGGCTTCAGTAATACAGAACCTGTATCATTGTCTCTCCCTCAGGAACTCTCTACCACCCCAGCCTGCCTTTGGTTCCAGCTCACCCACCCTCGGCAAGAACAAACTGCCATCCGTCAGTCAGCTCATCAACCCCCAACAACACAACACACTCACCCCATCCAGCATGACTGGAGGACTAACTGACAGTAAGGGCTCTATAAAATCATCAATAATTCCATAACTACATATTAATAGTCTATCTACAAATGTCTCAGTGTATGTTAGGACTAACAAAAGATCGTATAAACAATATAAAGTGATTTCTGATCTAAATTTTGCATGAAGAAAGTGTCTCAGAACCCTTAGAATCTCAGAGTCCCTAGTGAAGAAGATCCTGTCTGGGCTTGAGAAACACTCAGTTCTCAATGTCAATCTGACAAAGAGTTTCCTTTTAAAATTGAACTAGATCTTTGTGGGACAGTCTGCCTTCCCTTTGGCACTGTCAAAATGTACTTACACATGACAAATATGCATTCTCACATTTCACATAGCAGGCCAAAGGTTTCATATGTTCTGAAATTACCTAATCCATATTTAGAGCCCTCCGGTTTTTGTTATTTAAGTCAATTTCAGTCAAAGACTTGACAGTTTATGTAGTGTGTGTATAATATATAATATATAGGCTATAAGAAATGTGGGCATGTTGGGGACATAGAAAATATTGCATGGTTTTATTTTATTGGTAACACTTTACAATAAGGTTAAACATTAGTTAATGCATTTGTTATCATGAACAAACAATGAATAATACATTGTAATTTTACATATATTGGTTACATATATAGATTTTTTACATGTTTTTGAAATTAATTTCTTATTCCGACTAATGCTGCCTGTATTTGACAAATACTGTAAAATTTATAATTTTACTTGTGCACACCTCCGTAATATTGTGAGATTACAATTTAAAACTCAATTTAAAACTTTGGGAAAATCTTACCCCAAACTTTTGAATGATAGCGCATAATGGTTTACCCAAAAATATTAAGCTGCTACTGTTTTCAACATTGATAAATGTTACTTGAGCACCAAATCATCATATTACAATAATTTCTGAAAAAAAAAAATCTTACACTGAGAACTGGGCTAATGGCTGCTAAAATTCAGCTTTGCTATCACAGAATGAATTCACATTTTATAATATATTCAAATAGAAAGCAGCTTTTACTGTATTTTTGATCAAATAAATGCAGCCTTGGTAAGCATTAGACTTCCAAAATAAAAAAAATAAAAAAATCTTAACGATTCCAAACTTTTGTCCGGCAGTGTATATTCTTCATTGTTTTCTCATGTTTCTTCATTATAGTTTATGTAGAAATTACTATGAACAAGTATTATGCTGTAAATGTTTATTTTATTAGTTCCTGATACCTAATGCATTACCATTGAACCTTATTGTAAAGTGTTACTGTTCTATTTCCCTTTTTTGAGGTTTATTACAGTCTCAACACTTTCCCCTCCCTTCAGTGACCCCTCCCATGATGGGTGGCCCAGTTCCCATGAACACGGACATGAGTGCCCTGAGCCCCACCAACCCCCTGCAGCCTCAGTTACAAATGGTGCCCTCCTCTCACTGCACACCTCCGCCACCCTACCCCATGGATAACAGCATTTCCAGGTACACAAATACACTTACAGTAAGTTTCTCTGAAACAGCATGCAGGTGAAAGTGTAATATCGTAATCATGTAATGTAATCATGTGTTAAAGCTAAATATCTGTCAATTGCAGCTTCCTGTTGAGACTGGGCTGCTCAGCCTGTTTGGACTATTTCACAGCCCAAGGATTGACCAATATCTACCAGATTGAGAACTACAATTTAGAGGTGAGGAATTTGCCTTTCTCCTTAATGTTTTTCGTATCAGTTCATACTTGGAAAAACTATTTCGCAGGTAGGTTTAAATCTGAACAGATTTTGAGAGATTTAGCATCTTGCTCAGCAGTGGATCCTCTGCAGTGAATGGGTGCTGTTCAAACTGCTGATAAAAACATCACAATAATCCACAAAATGACTCGATTAACATCTTATGAATGGAAAAGCTGTGCGTTTGTAATAAATCCATCCAGACATTTTTAACTTCAAACCTCTATCCATAATATTGCTTTCGCCAGTGGAAAAAAAAATCTCTCCTGAATCGGGGGTAGAAATATGCATAGATCATGCACTGTCTAAAACGATCAAAAATGGTTCTAAAACAATATGTTGGTTTGTTTTGGAAGGTCAACAGGGGATAGATGTTTTCATGAAGAATTTTTATGGATTGACGGTTTAAATTTCAAGCGTCTTAATGGACTTTTTTCTTACAAACAAGCAGCTTTTCACTTCACAAGACATTAATTCATCAACTGGCGTTGTGTGGATTGTTTATGTATTATTCACTGCGGAGGATCCATGTCAAAATATAGGATCTGGCTTGTCTTGAGAGATCAGAGCAGTGGCTACTGTATTCATGAGCTCTGTGGTATATCTATCCACAGGACTTGTCCAGGCTGAAGATTCCCCCAGAATTCCAGCACATCATCTGGAAAGGAATCATGGAGTACCGGCAGACCATGGAGTTTTCTCCACCTCCCCACATCTTGCGCACCTCTAGCGGGACATCCACTGTCAGCGTGGGCTCCACTGAAGCCCGAGGCGAACGTGTGATCGATGCAGTGCGTTTCACTCTCCGTCAGACCATTTCATTTCCTCCACGAGACGACTGGACCGATTTCTCTTTTGACCTGGCTCCAGATTCTCGCCGCAACAAGCAACAGCGTATCAAGGAGGAGGGAGAATGAACACAGTGCATCACAGTTCACAATGATATACGTACATACAATATCAACCGTGCACATTTACTGTACATAAACACTCACACGCTCTGTTTTATATTAACACACTTGGTGTTGGTCCAGATCGTTTCAGTTTTCCTCTGCAAGTGATGATTTAAAAAAAACTGTGAGCCTCAGTCTAGTTCACTTAAACTTAAATGGGCAGATAAAATGCACTTAAAAGTCCTTTATGGTTTCATTTTTCTTCTGGTGGATTTAGCTCTGGTTGTCATTTCAAGCCCCTTAATTGAATGCAAACAGCAGTAGCTGAGGGGAAATGGTGCTTTGCTAAATTGTCATTTTTACTGTTTCTTGAGACAAAGCACTTAAGAAATGCTGACATGTTCTTACTACTCGCAAAATACACTGAACTTTTGGGGTTTCTTTTTTTGTTACATGGCCAAAGGTATATTTCTGTTTTTTTCGTTCCCCCCCTCCGCTCCCCTCCCAGCAGGAGCTTTAGTGTTAATTGTATTCTTTGTTTTGACGATCATTCCTTGCAGGTGAACAATGTCATTTTAAAAATGTTGACATTTGTCAGCTTTGATTGTATTTCAAATCGAAATCGCACATGGTTCTTTTCTTTATTCTCGCAGAAAGTGTTATTCATCAGTTTTCATTTGTGGTGTAAGACTGATGATGTCATGTAGCCTTTATGTACTACTGTAAACCCTTCTTTGTTTCTTTTATTTGTGTTGCAAACACTCTTGGTACTATTGAATTGCAGTGTGTACGTATTGAATTGCTTCTGACAGATAATGCATAGGCATGCTGTTTACTGGCCTCTAAAAGTATAAAAGTGTTTTACATTGGTACATTGGCCAATGTGTTTGTATATTGCCAATGTAATGTGGCTTCAGTATTTTTTCTTTTAAACAAATTTCCAATTCTCTTGATACTTGTTTGCCTTTTGTGGCAATATTGTACAGATTTGTTTTTATTACGCTTTCATGTGACAACCAAGTAAACAATTCTTTATGAAACTATTAAGGAACTATTGTAAATATGTTGCAATGTACTTATTTTGATATAAACAAAATAAAACAAATATCATTTAACATTGTTTTTGTATAATTAATAGAACCAAACAGATTTTACTGAAATAGAATGGTCAGACATGGTGGACCTTATTATAATTGTTTTAAATATGAGATTTTATCAATGGCTTTCTGTGGTTTAACAGATAACAATAAACAATGGTTAAAAAGTTGAGCACTGGGGATATGGTCCTCTGAACAGCTTTTAACGTACTGGACATAAGAAATCTTATACTCATTTAAGACTTTCAAAAATAATTTTTAGAACTTGCACAGTGTGACAAACTGACAGGACTAGTTCCAAAATGTTATGCATCACCCTCCCTTAGTCTTAATTTTACCTTTAGTTTTCTTTACATTCACTTGACTTAAGGTTTGTGTATACTTTTATTTTTGATGGCTACTAGATTCACAAGACATTTTTTCTTTAGTGCTTCCGCATTAATACATAATACTTGTATTACGATTCTCGTAAGTAGGTGGTAGGCATCCTAAACTTCAGGTTCTCAATACATTCTCTGGTAAACTTAGCCATTACTTAGAGAAGACTCTTTTAACTGTCTCACCAACCTGTTCCCTTTAAACTTGAAAGCTGCGATCACAAAACAACTTTATGGAACCAGAAACTGACAAAAGGTTCTAATAATTTCAGGGCGTTTTAGTCAATCAACAGAGAGAGCAGCAGAGTTGTATGGAAGTATTCATGTGTCACACTGGTGCAGCCACTTGTGCAAGCAGCAACCCGTAGGGTAGCATACTTTCCAAATATGAAAATTAAGTATATTTATTCACCTCGATGCCTGTACTGAGGCTCCAGGTGAATCTGCTTGCTGTAAAAACACTGCTCTGATAAATACATCAAACTCTTCTTCGTTACATGAGTATGCAGCAATATATGATGTTTACATCTTCAAATGGCTAAATAATGAGTGACCTCAAACACCGAAGCAGATAAAGAGCAATGAAATTCCTTGATTGAGGTTCCAAAACCATATTCTCATCCAGAGGACCTGTTTGAGACTCATATAAAAAGCTACCGCTCATTAAGGCTTGAGACAAATAAAGGAGAGAAAAAATCTAACTTGCTTAATTAGGTCAGTTTCTTGAAACAGAAATCAAAATCACAAAGCAAAATGAACAAAATAATAATTTCTCATATTGACATCTCCAAGCCCAAAGTTTTAGAACTCCTGTCAATCATTATGGCAATGTGCCTTTAAAGTCATGACAGAACTCCACGTCAGTGTTGCCCAGGGAGGAGGTGGGGGGATGATGACAAAAAAAAACAGTGTGGGAATGCTCTACTCCCTCCTTTCCCTTCAGGCGGTTTTGGTTGGAGCTGTGGTTGTCTCCTGGATGACCAGAGAGCAGCATCTCTGATGTCTCCGTCATTAAGAGCTCTCCATAGCATCCAAAACTTTCATGATTTGCTGTTTGATGACTTTAGTGGCGTCACCCGCGTTTGGAATTAAATACCTTCAGAAAAGACGACAAGAAATATCACAACACTGACATAAAAAAGTTGACTAAAATAAGTAAACATACTAAGCACTAAGGATGTGTAAAACATTATTATTTTAAAACCGAGTTTAATTTTGAGTTCTTAGTCTAAAGGAACTGAGCTTTATCCCCCAAATAGCATTTTTTTTTTCCTCAGTACACAAGTTAAAGGGATAGTTCACCCAAAAATGAAAATTACCCCATGATTTACTCACCCTCAAGCCATCTTAGGTGTACTAAAATACATAAAATAGTACACAAACTACTACAAAAACTACAATAACATAATTAATACTTAAATAATACTGGTCTACGGTATTATGGAGACTAGGAAATAATGTGAAATAAAAGTTAAAGTAAAACATAGATTGGTGTCCTGTTGTCAGTTACCATACCTCTCCACAGACAATATCTCCACTCCTGCAGCATTGTTGTTGCCAAACTTAAAAGTGATAAGTTCTGGATGCTTCTTCTTGGAGGTGATCTTCACCACAGAGTTTAGGGGCTGCCTGGATTGGATGTAAGCAAAACCTTTTCGGGCAGCGATCTCTCTCAAGCAGTACATGTGTGTTGCAGTGATCAGCAGATGGCTGTGGAAGAAAAAACAATACAGTTATCACCATTATACGCAACCCACCATTCACCAGCTAGGACGGCCCAGTATCTGATGGGCTTAAGTATTATCATAACAGTTTTTAATATGCAACAGTATTATTTTACTGACTACCTTGGCTAAGAGATCTGCAACATTGTTATTTTACAGGGGAATCTGTTTTTTGTTGTTGTTGGTATTTAAACTTATATTTCATGATTTTGACTTGGAAGGCCAATCCCATGTCGTGTGTTCAGATCAAGCGGCAACCTTCCAGTCTCTCTCATGAAACCAACACGGAAGTGACTAAAACTGCAATTCATCGACTGGCCGCTAGAGGCTGGCTCCAAAAGGGAGTCAGTCCCATAGACTCCCCATGTTAAAACGCCCAACTTTACAGCAGAAAAAAATGTTTACAGCCTGGTACAAAAAGTGGTTTTGGTCTATATAGCTAATTTTGCCCTTCATGACAACTGTGAGGGGGGTGAATAGATGCAGATTCACTCTCTGACAGCAGGAGGCGCTTCTCAAACACCAGATACTGTGCTTCCTTGGTTACCACTGCAAACAAAGCAGCGCAGCCTGAAACACTGCTTAAATATAAACTATACAGAGACGAGATTAAAAGAAAATACCACGTAAACTTTTCTGAAGACAGTCAGTTCCCCTCTTTTTCACACACTTTTCCAAAAAAAATAAATAAATAAATTATTGATTATTTCAAAGGGTTACTAATGACACATCATTTGGATATTTTCATGTCTGGGAAAAATTTGGGATTAAAAAATGCGTTTTAAACAAAGTTAAGTGGTTTTCATTACCCATTACGTAATTTAATAATTTAATAAATTTCATAATTTAAAAGTTTAGTGCAGAAGTATCGAATCGGTATCGATATCAACGATACTGCCTTGAAAAATATCGGTATCGTATCGAAAACAAAATAAGGGGTATCGCCCATCCCTAACACATGTGACTGACCGCTCGCTCGCACCAACAGGAGGAGGAACCTTGAAACCGGTAATCGGCCCATGCCTATCCGGGAGTGACGTGCGGTGACGCGCTGCCAAGATGGCGACGGCCGGCTCCGCCTACTTTAGGCTTCAAAAATGCTCTTCGGAAACCTAAGGGTGACGTCCCGGACACTACGTCCATGTTTTTATACAGTCTATGGTTCAGACAGATAGCCTCACCTTGGGAACATGTGTCCAGTCTCCTTAACTTCATTACATGGAATATGGTGCTTCACATCTGGTTTGTTGATCCAAGTCTGAATATTGACAATCTCTTTCCTGTCATCATCTGATATAGATGAGCTGTCAATCTCATCTGAAAAGAGGGAAGGAAATAAGAAAACATTAAGCAAAAACACAAGGACCCAGATTTGAGATGGAGCGTACCAAATTTATAAATATGTAGAATGGCAAAAGTTTAGTACAGTAGTTCTCAACCAGGGGACCAGGCTCAATAGGGAGGCTTGACAAACTTCCCCAGAAAGTATTAAAATGATTTACATTTAGTTATGTTAACAATCGTATTTAATATATTCCACACACCAGTATGAAACTTCTGTTGTCACGTACTCACATGACTGTGCATAGGAGAGAAATGGCCATAATCAAGATTTTTGCTAAATAATAAATAATTTTAGTTTTTTTTATGCCTTCAAAACACTTAATAAAAAACAGCAAAAGTCATATGGCATTCTTTTTTTTAAGCTGACAAATGATCACCTTTAATTCCTTTTTAATTTGTTCTTTTGAAAAAAAAAAAAAATCATGCTTTACAACAATACTAAATAATAGTAACAATAATAACACCAAAATTAATTACCTCAAACTTGCCTCTGCCCTAAACCAGCGTTATTTTAGCATGTATATACTATTATGGTATTCATCCATATTTCGAATCAGCTTTTATTTTTATATTTTCAGTTTTTATTTTATTATTTTTTTTACATTAGGTTTTGTTTTTTTTTAATCTGCTTTTGTCATTTTTTATATTTCTGTTTAGCTTTAATGTAGTTTTTAGTTTTAGTTTACTACAACTTAATCTTATTTCTGTTAGTTGCCACAGCAACATTTCTATTTATTCATTTAAATTTTGTAAATTTAAGTTTTTCATCTAATATTTATATTTTATTACAGCTTTATTTTAATTACCAAAAAAAAAAAAAAAAAAGTAATTGTTTGTTATAGATAATGATAACAACACGGGTGCAAGTGTGTATGAACTAACTCTGCAGGAAATTGCAAGTTGAGAACTCCAGGCAGGTTGAATGTCCCTGATTTAAATCTGTGTATTTACCTGTATCATACTCTTCCTCATCACCAATGCTGAAGACAGGCTTCACTCCCCTGTATGGCTTCCCCACCCGATCACTGCTGCTTACGTGCCTGAAGGAAATAAGAAGCATCATAGGTACTTACAAGACCCACTAGAAGAATAAAGGTTTGCCCTTCACACCAACATTGTTTTCCTTGTCCTAATGCAGGCATTCTAAGAGCATGGCAGTGAGATGAGGTGTCCTCAAGGATTAAAAAGTCGAGTACTGTTAGTTGGAAGAAAGAGAAGTTAACATGTTTGCAATTTACCAGAGATGAGAATCAAAGTGTGGAAGGCCAGGCACTGCACAAAAGTTAATCTTTTAAGTCTATTTTACTGTAAAACTGAACAACTTTAACATTTAATCACAATTGCCGCAGTCTTGCACAGCTGTGTTCAAATCGGAATAAAAACAATGAAGGACTGTGTTCTCTCTCCACACAAGTTAAGAACATATGAGGACCCAGACAGCAGAGATCAGACTTCAGACTGTGAGACAGAAACTGCTAGCGTAAAACAAAGAAAGGAACAAAGTGGCAAAAGCACTGTTAGAGGTCAAAACAGCCAACACTGTCAGAAAGTGACGAGACCTGTGGTTCACAGCTTCCACCATTCTGAGTGGTATTTGTGAATTCTACTACACATGCTTGTGAATGTCGGGTAGTGGATGACAAAGTAGCAAATTCTAGAATGTTACTCTATTCTGACAAGTATTTTAGCAGGAAACAGGAAATTCAAAAGGACGAAAAGGATATTTGTACTATAGATGCAATGCAGATGCATATGGTGTTAGAGCATTCATGAGTGTGCCATTTGCTCAGGGTTTTAAAAACCCCTACAATGAGCTAAAGCTGACAGAGCCACCTTGAGAGGGCATGTTGCGGAAACCAGATGCACGCTGGTGGGGGTACAGACAAACATTAATGAAGTCTTACCGATCCAGTATTCCCTTGTCTGGCCAGGGTAGATTGAAAGATATTCTAGTGTGAAATAACAGGGCATAGGTCGGGAGGATGATTAAAACAGAAAGACTTCAGAAAATCAAATCACTTTAAAGAAATCCCGCTACGTAATATAATTTAAGTTTGTTTTTGTTTTTCAAATAAAGTAGGGGTGGAAAAAAAAAAGACAGTCTAGAGGCAGTCTAGACGTTTTTGCAACTGGCCGCTGATCATTAAACAGCCCTCAATTTTTCTTTTTTCAACTAATGAAGAACATATCTGGAAAGGAAAATGTGAAAGAATGCCTGTCCAGTGCAATGAATATGAAAGATGCTCACCTGTCCACCGGTGTGGAAGTGTTTTCAATGAAGCTGATCATCTTCTCTTTTACATTAACTGACTTTGACTTGAGTGCAAAGGTCATTTTGTTGACAAGTGATTTAACTCCTTTGCCATCTGTGCTGTTCAGTTCCCCCTGTATCAATATAAGAGATGGGGTGAATTAACTTTGGGAGTTAATTAATCCAAGACTAAAGAGGCATTTGCTTATCACAGTGAAAGTTGAAACATTTAATGGCTTGCTTTACTTGAAATGTCCACAAGATGGCACTAAATGCCACCCAGAAAATAAAAGGAAAATGCTACATGTATCCACCTTATTTTTCCAATGCGGAAATAAACTATCTCCAGTGAATGCGAAAGACTTCATTAGCCGCTACAGGTAAATAACCAGAAGAATAAAGTAAAATAAACTAATGAGCTACAAACCAACCAACATCAAGCAGCAAAACACTGTTTTTGTACAGCTAAAATAACTGGAAGTGAATGACAAAGGACACCTTGCACATTCAAGATAAAAATGGCACTGCTCTTACGTTAAAAATAAGGTGGATAAAGCTTCAGAGAAGCACCATAAAAACTCTTGAAACAGGGTTTCTGCAGGTTTTATAAAGGTACATGACTTTCAGAACTTTTTTAGACCTTTTTAAGTAAAGAAAATTTAAGGAATAAATTGAAGGGAACACATTATGTCAATTAGGGGTGGGCGATATGGCAAAAATATATCACGTTTTTTTGCACAGTATATTGAGCAGGGGTGGACTTACCCATTAGGCAAAGGTAGGCGACCGCCTTGGGCCCCCAAAAGCCAAGGGCCCCCTAAAATGCTTTTCATATAGGAGATGCGCATTAAGCGCTGACACGCGAACAGTTGCTGATTACGGTGTTTATTACCACGACAACCTTCCGAATTGAACGTGCTTTTTGTGTATCCTGCTTGAAGGAGATGAAAATATTATGCATCTGAAGCTGTAATTAAATATTGAGAAACAGTTTGTATTATATGTTTATAATTGTTTTAAATGCCGCTTACTCATTTATGAGAAAGTATAGAGGATGCATAGAGCACACAGTTACTTTTTTTGTTTGATATAATCCTTAGGTGTGTAAATGTATAATTGCCTTTTCATTATTTTTTCAGTTTCATTTAAATTTGTAGTTAAAATAACTAAAAATAAATGTATTTTAAAGTTTAGAATTAGACAGCCTTTGCACACAGTTTTATGCTGGTAACTCATCAGTGGACTTTCCACGTCAATATAGGTTATATTTTTTCCACACTTTTCTCATTCTATATTTCTGACGTTCCAAAAGCGCCTCCTACTGGCAGAGAATGAATGTTCATTTTCAATAATCCAGTCTGTAGTTTTTGTTCAATGCAAAAATCCACCCACATTACCCCGTTTTAAATTAATATAATAATTTATACGTCTGACGCTCAATTGTGAGGTTTATCATTTTATAAATTATTTTGTTTTTGTGAAAACCTGCATCACAACTGTAAATCAGTTGCTATTTCGTGGTCTACAACATGAAAGAAAGCCATTATAACATGTACATGAAAAATGTAGAAACATTGGACACAACTATGGGGCACCATTGTGCAGCAGCAAGCATCACAACAAAAAAGGAACCTCAAGGTTGATCTAGGAAAATGTGTGCAAATGTATAGGGCCCCATTCCTATATTTTGTCTAGGGCCCCCAATTCACTAAATCCGCCCCTGATATTGAGATGGAGGTGCCAGAACTGCAACTGATAGAATGTGTGCTGTAACACGATACTAAGATATTTCTTCAAAAGCAGATCGTGGAGACATTAATCTACGATAAAAAAAATAAATAAAAAAAAAATCACAATATCGCACACCCCTAACATCAATATGTTCTCTAAATGTAAATGTCTAAGGAGGACCAATGTTTGAAAATACAACTTCCAACTGATTTCAATTTCTTTTTCATTTATTTTACAGGAAAAATCAATCCTTCAGCCAGTATGCTCAAAAAAAATCAACTTACATAAAAGGGACGTTTTCATATACCCCATTAAAAGACTTAGGCATAAAATGAATTAATTTTGCTCAGTTTTTCAAGATTTCGTTTTACATTTGCATCTCATGTAAATTTAGCTTGATTTTAGGATGTTTAGATATTTACGTTGGAAAACAAAAATACTTAGAAAGATATTACTTTTTTGCAATGATGCAACATTTTGAATTCAAGACTTTCTGCTCTGATTTAAGGCCTTAAATTGTGGAAGGACAAATTAAGACTTTTTAAGACACACAGAAACCCCGTTGAAAATGGATTGAGAACATTTGATAAGAACAATGCCACAAAAGCATGGTTTGTAGGCTACATGCCAAGTAACAGCATTGTAAAGTGCATCACACACCCACTCAAAACTCACGTCAGCTGAGCTGAGGCTGCTGTGGGATCCTGAGGTGCTCACAATCCAGTGAACATAAACATTATCCGGCCCTTCAACATTAATATCTGCTAGGTGCTGCTGCAATGCTGAGCATTAAAGAAAATAAATTATATAGAGTCAGTCTCATCTGCACAACGTAACTGCTGCTGTCACCATGTAAATTTGTTGATCAAATTTATTTTTTTTGTATCTGAACACATTACATTTATTTAATTGTTTATTTATATTTGATTTATTAATTATATGTTGTCCCAAATTTGCCCAGAACATGCAATGCACAGATGATTAAAAAGTGTTATTAATTTAACTAAAAACAGAACTTACCCATAAATCCACCTTTTGCTATGCTCACAAACTCTTTATTTTTCTAGACCAAAAAAAAAAAAAAAATGGATTCACCACTTATATTCTTAACAGTTGTGAAATGCTTTCAATAACAATTTACACAATTCCATATGCAGCAGCAGATGCAGTTCTGACCTGTAGAAAGTGGGCAAGCACCATGTTCATATACATGTCCTCTTCTTCACGTCCACTGCCCATGAAGCACAGATGCTCTCCGCTTGCCACAGAGCCTGACTCCAGAGACTGCTTCTGTGCCTCCAGAAGAGACTTCACTGACAGGGCAAACTCGGAAGGATTATGAAGCATCTGTGAAACAATACCATATTATTACGGTTTTGCTGGTTAAGGACACAGAGGTGCATAGAGCTGTGTGTATTTACTCTGTGAGGCAGCTACACATATTAAACTTTGCATTTTTGAGGAAACAAAGTGGATCCAAAGGAAATCAATCTCTAATCAATGAACTGGAAAGCCAATTCATATTAGAACTATTATGAACAAAATGCTGCCTTCTCTGCTTGCAAAAATTCTTACCAGGTCAGAGTCCAGGTGAAAGGCAGTGGAGAGGTGACCAGCATTGTACTGCTCAGCAGGACGGCAGTCAACTACAAAAAATCTCACGCCCTCCTAGACAGCATACAAATCACAAAAAAACATACATTTAAATAGGAATAACATCACTGGAAAAAAGGGCATCACATGTTGATACTCATCTGTTGTGGATTCTTGTGCACAGCTGGCCGAAAACAATATACTTGAAAGACTGAATTTTCAGGGTCAGATACGGTGTACTTTCAAAGTAGATTTTTTGCAATTTACATATAGTGAGCACATACAATATGGTGGACAGAAGCTCAAAAGTGCTTGCTTGACTTGAAATATGGTAAATGTGCTATAAGACAATCTAGTCTCTTCAGAAGACTTGGATTAAACCATTTGATTCATATGGATTAGTTTTACCATGCTTTTTGAAGAACAGCGAGAGAATATAAAAAATATATCCACTAGTACTGAACATGAACACTCTTATGGGTTTACAAAGATTATGAGGGTGAGTAAAAGATGAAAAAACAATTCTGGGTGAACTACCCCTTTAATGTTGATCATCAACATTAATAAATATGAAAGATGATGTAGAGATGTATTCGACAGTTATCTTAAGAGTTGGGACTCACAGGTTGTAGCTGGTTGGCTTGCAGGATTTCAGGGACCGATACAGGCAAACAGAGAGCCTGACTTAGGTCCATGTCTTCTTCCTTCAGAGCCACCAGACTGCTGCCAAACAGATTATGGTTCTCCTGCACACACATAAACCAGACAAACAAGCATGTGATACATGCTAAACTGTTATTGTGATACACCACAATTCTATCTTGATGCATCTATTGTGATGTGCATCATATTGAGAAGAAGTTGTTAATACCCAGCCCAAAGAACTCAGTTAACGCTTACCTTTCTGAGAGATAGAGGCGTCTTGCTGTTGTAATACTGTGCTAAAGAGAACAAGTCTTCAATGTCCTCTGCCTCTAGTAATGCTGGTGACTGCTCCAGCATTTCTGGGAAAAAAAGAAAAAAATATAGCTGTACACTTTGGTCACACAGGACAATGCAAAAGATTTGTGTAATGTACTGTTTTAATAAATTATGCATGAAAGAATTTACTGATGATGTCCTCTTTGCTGTCTCCTTCTTGGGTAAGGATGCTGTCTCTGGACATCAGAAAACAAAGAAAAACATATTTTTGCTTGATCTCATAAACAGGAGAGAAAAACTGCCTTGGTGCAGTTCATTAATTAATTGAGTGCACTGAACAGTCTGAACTGTCACATACTTGGCATTGACAAGGATGATGAGCATGAGGAAGAAAATGAGAAAAGGGTCGGCTTGTTGGAGATAAATATCCCACAAGGCCTGTGACACCTCAGGGAGACCATTGCTAGAGAAGAGACTGCCCATCTGCAGGATACAATAAAAAAAAATTAAAAAAAGCATACAGCTCAAATCAATTAATTTGACTCATTTTAGGAATATGACCATAAAACGTTTTCAGAATTGATCCATAGTAAGTATAAATTAAGTATAAATTACATATGCTAATCCAGGGGTGTCCAATCCTGCTCTTGGATGGCCACTGTCCTGCAGACTAAAGCTGCATTCACACTAGCAGCGACTTTTGTCTAAAAAGACTAAATATAATCTAAATCAAATCCGTACATACAAACAAAAATGAATGAGAAACAGAGCCTGCCTACTTCCATTGCGTATGTTTATCTACGGTTGAGAGGAGAACGATCACATGAGCTCTACTGTCTTCTTTCCTATTGGCTGTCGCTCCCGAAAGTCGCTCTTCATTTGCATAAAGTTGAAGGATTCTGAACTTTGTTGCGTCGCTGGACACGCCCCATCCGGTCATCAACGGTCGCTGTCGCTCGTGTCGCCGGAAATTGCCAGCTCTCCATTGAAATGAATGGGATTGTGATGCTTTGTTGTTGCGTGTCGCTTGTAGTGTGAACGGGGCTTAAAGCTGCAACCTCAATTAAACACACCTGAACCAGCTAATCAAGGTCTTGAAACTTGTACTAGAAACTTCCAGGAAGATGTGTTGTGGCAAGTTGGAGCAGGATTGGACACCCCCTGTACTAAGCCAAATACTTGATAAAATATTCAAACAGGCCAGAGATCGACTGACCCAGTTGATGGCGTAGGAATCAGGAGTGATCTTTTTTGTGTCCAGGAATGAGCAGAGTTCAGGCTCATGGTACTGCAGCAGGAGTCTGAAGAGGTGAAATGGTCTTCCCTTCACAACACAGTCTCTGCAAAGGGCAAATAATATGACCCTAAATCAAGAAAACTAATATATAAAGCCTGCATGTCCCCCCTCTGCCAACCTAATTGTTTCAATTTAAAAATTGAGAAAAATACAAACAGACATATGAACACCCCTACCGGGGGATGTATTTATTCATGATGGCGTAGAAGCAGTTGTAGAGGTCTTTGCAGGATAGCTGTAAGCCCAGGAGTGGTTTGAGGATGTGTGGCCAACTAAGATCTGGAGTGAAGGTGACATTTCTGGACTTGCAGTAAAAGGTGATCACTGACTCCACATCTGATACAAGGTCCCGCCCTTCCTCCACTGGTATCCCTAGCTCATCTATATGCAAAGAAAAAATTAGCATCATAATATAAGAAATCCCACTATTTCATATTCATATTTTTCCCTAGTACATTGTTTGAGATAACGGGTTTGCGCACAGAACATAAAAGAATGCATGGGATTTATTATGACTCGGGAAGCATCCTTCCAAGATGAGCTACCAAGCTAGTACTGTTGGTTTATTAACTTTGTTTTAACAAGATAAACTATCACGAGCTATTTTTAATAGGCCTTAGAATCAGATAGAATAGGTCAAAATGCAAGACATGAATGATCATGTGATAGAACCAATTTTTCCTTAGATACTAGTATGAGGCTTAATTTCATCTGAGTGTACATCTATTCAAAATTTGTCAAAAGCATTATTTATTTATTTAAGTGTACAAACTTTACTTTAAAATGAAAGTTGACAGTTTGCATTTGAGCTGGAATAACCAACTAATTAAATGACTAACTAAATGAATATTATTTATTCAGAAAATAAACAAAATAAAATAAGTCATGATGAAACTGAAATAGCGGCAGATCTTTTTATTCTGTATTGTGACATATTCGATCATAAAAAAAAAAAAAGATTGGATTTTGAGATGTGGGCGTTGCACTCAAAAATGAATGAGAGTTTGTAGTTGATTGTGAAGGGGTGGGTTTAAGATTGCATGACTGGAGAAATCCAGCATGTCACCAGAAGTCTGTAGTTAGTTTTCCCTGGAAGACTGACTTCTGATATTTTAATCAAACATTATGAGGCCAAAAAAAGAAAATAAATATATGAAATATGTGAATAATTCACAATCATATCTATAACATGCCTAACAAAACAGATGAAATTTCATGCAGACTTTAAACACATTACTAAACAAATTCTCCAAAGAACCTTCTAAATAAAAATGCCTAAATGCATTACAAATTACATCAAAATAATACGTCTAACAGATAAGGAAGGTACTCCTAATACAAAAATAATTTGCTAGTTTAGTTTCAAGACATACTTTACAATTAAAGTCATCACTGCAGTAAAAGTGTTTTAAACTGCAGAAGTACACAAACAAACGGAAAGTCTTGCCAACAGGCAAATATGTGTGGAATGCACAATATGTCACAGGACGTTTTGAATAACCAGTAGGCTTATAATGTAGAGCAGGGGTCACCAAGCTCGGTCCTGGAGGGCCAGTGTCCTGCAGAGTTTAGCTCCAACCCTAATCAAACACACCTGATCCAGCTGATTAAAGTCTTACTAGGTATACTTGAAACTTTCAGGCAGGTGTGTTGAGGCAAGTTGGAGCTAAACTCTGCAGGACACCGGCCCTCCAGGACCGAGTTTGGAGACCCCTGATGTAGTGTCTGACTCCACATTCATAGAACTGATATACTATAAATGTGTAGTGCATTACTACACATAAATGGCACAATGAAAATGAGGTGAGGTGTGCAAAGGTTATTCACCAATGATCTGCTGACTGCGGTTGTGAATGAGCATCTGTTCTGCTAGGTCCAAAGCCCCATCCCATGAGGACAGACTATCTCCTTTACCAGACACGTTCAAAGCAATCTGTCAACACACACATGTTCAACATCAGAGCCAGAATTAAAACTTGCACAAAAAAGGCAACAGAAATTCAACAAGGCTCCTGAAGCACAGTGTATGATATCAGGCCCGGATTGGCTAATCGGGAGCACCGGGAGAATTCCCGGTGGGCCGGTCTGTTTTCTTGGCCGTGAGGGCCAGTGTTGTCATGCCACTGGGTTGAAATATGGATGCTGTCCCTAGGCTGCCTGCACTCACAGCAGCCCCACTCTTTTTATTTATTATTTTCACGTACATATTCTCTTTTTGGAACTAAAAAAAAATGCGTCTGGCCGGGATTTCTAAATCGCCCAAAATGTCCTGGATTCGGTTCTTGCTTTCTACAGTCGCCATTCATTGTGTTCGTTTTTGTATTAAAGCCCTTCGCGGGACTGTTTTATTAATCCCGCTCCCGCTGAATTTCAGACCATTATCACCCGCTCCCGTGATTTTTGTGTCCGCTAACGCAAACATTCTAACATTGCATAGAATTTTCGCGCATCAGGGAGCCGCTATCAATATGCGGGGTACTGAAATCTCTTTTGAATGAGCGCTCTGTTCACTTTGGTTTATGCGATCACGCATGCTCTGTGTAAAGTAAGCACATCTAACGAGATCAGATTTTGTCAATGAGCTCAGGATCTGTTGAGCAGCAAATCTACCAGCATGATCTTGTCAGTCATTTCTCTGAAAAGTGAAATCTGACTCCTGTAGCTCGCGTTGGATGCAGGGTTGTCAAGTCCGCTTTTTTTTTTTCTTGGAAATAGGCTGCTTTTAACCCTTTAACGCGTACGATCACACCGGTGTGATCAGTCTTGGCTGGTCCCTGAAGCGTACGATCACACCGGTGTGATTAGAACTTTCAGTGCGTCACGTCATCAACTGCTGAATTTAAATCCGCTTTGACTGGCGCAGAGCCAGATCCGACGCGCTGAGCGCTTGTCATATTATCACAAATATTCAGTGTTTTAAACCATATAATGCTTATTATAGGTTTCAGACATTTAAATACACATAAGTACTAGCAAAACCATACATTTACAGTTTGCAAAATACAAAATCCGGTATAGATCAACTAACACGGTCATATATAAAAGTGTTTAAACTACCAAATAGATTTACTTGCAAATGTTTTAGAACCGGAATATCAGATATTTCATAATATAGTGAGCATGTTTGTGAATATTTTGAATAAAACAGGAAAAACTAAATAAAAGCGATCCATGTGTCATACAGATCTATTGTGGCTGCGTTGTGTCACGACAAGCATGACGCGTCACCATGGAAACAATATGGTGATACATTCTAAAATAACGGTCCCTAAAAAAACTCACGCTGGGGGCTCAGCTAGAATATTTTAAACTCACGTGCGAAAGGGTTAAACTGTTGCCATGGGTTGATTTTCCCCCGTGGGTTAAAGGTTTGAAAAACTGCACAAATTCCATTTGAATAAAAGTTTTGTATTGAAACATTTTGCATATGATAAAACTGTGCTCGATGTCAAGTTTTGTTAAAGGTGGGGTAAGTGATTTCTGGTAGCCAATGTTGACATTTGAAATCACCAAAACAAAC
>NW_015544197.1:1232710-1236122 GCF_001515605.1 Sinocyclocheilus anshuiensis
TACAACGTGTCTACACCGGACGCGAGTGGCGCGGCGCGACAAAATACTATGGAACTCATTATAATCAGTGACGCGCGGCACGACACATCCCCGACAGAAAACTGCTGCTGCGTTCTATTCATGACGTATTATATAATGTTATTTGTAGCCTTTTATACTCAGCTTATAGCTACACCAGCTTAGCATTTCTCCCAAATCTCATGAAAATACAATACAAACTAGGGCCGGGCAGTATATAGAGTTTATCGATATATCAATATTTTCTTTACAAGCGAAACGATACGAGGCAATAACGTTTATATCGATATACAGTAGTTTGATACGAGCGCATCTGAAAATATCGAGTTCTCTCCAGCGCAGGAAAGCTGATGCGATATTTACACGGGTACTGCGTCTTGCCTTAAGCCTTCTTTTGATCCGCAGACGTTTTCCTCTTTTGTTTTTTATCTGCCATCTCTATCTTTCTGTCGCTCGGCTCGGCTAATGTCCATCCTGTTCACTGAACGTTCTCTCCTCCACACATTAGTAGACACGCCCCTTACTGCTGATTGGCTTCAAGTTTGTTTAGCTAGTCGGCCCGAATCAGTTTTCTAAAGCGTTTTTGAAAAATCGCTTACCCCACCTTTAAGGATGGCCACTGGTAGGAAGCCTTTTAGCTGTGTTTATGTTCAATGTGCACAACAGTGACTGTTGTGTGAATAAGCAAACATGATCACATTAGTTGCAATATAACAACTTTCTATGCCCAAGTGTTACTAGTGACCCATTATGTTTTTAAAACAATTAATTACAAGGCTGTAGAGAACAGTGCACTATCGCATACTTATATACTGAGGTTTTAATTACATTATTTTAATATAGTCAGTCGTGAACTAAAGTGGGCCGGTCTAAGGCATGAAACTCCAGGGCTGAAAATGAGTCCCACTCTGGCCCTGGCTAATGGGGTGTACACCCATGGGGTGTACGTTTAAAGGGTCCTACACTTTAAGCCTACTACAGTTTCGTTAATGGCTATCTGATCGATGCAGAGGCTCTCTAAAGCCCTTTGGGACCCACTGATTCTAATGGAAACCCTTTAAAACAAAGCTCTGCGTGGATCTCTTATGTATTCTGTCATAAGCGTGAACACTTTTTTTGTCTCTCTCATCATCACACAGCATGTACAATCTTTTCAAAGCTTTTTCATAATCCAGACAGTCAGTATTTCCACTTGATGCTACACAGGCTGATTAGTCAAGCCTTTTTGTCTTCAGACACACACACGCATATATACCTACCATCCATAACTTGGCCCGCTGTTGTGGGGGTAGGTTTCGGACCTGGATAACACCATCCTGGTCTGTGTCCAGATCACATTCTGCCGAGTCAAGAGCATCAGCCAGATCATGATTCCTTCAGAAAACACACACACAATAAATGCACACGACACACTATGATCAAATCACTCAAACTTCATGTAGAAGAAGTCAAGGACAGATTCAGACCTCATGCAAATGTAAATGCAAATGTGTTTGCTTTACCTACACAGAAATATGAAACAGAAACAGAACGGTACTAACAATATTTAAAATGTCTAAATTATTCTATATTTTAAAAAAGTATTTTATGATCACCAAGGCTGTGTATTTAATCAAAATACTGTAAAAACAGTAATAGTGAAATTATTAAAATAAATGTATTTATTTATTTTTAATGTTAAATGTAATTTATTCCTGTCTTGGCAAAGCTGAATTTTGAGCAGCCATTATTTAAAACTTCAGTGCGACAATACTGATTTGGCGCTCAAGCAACATTTCTTTTTCTATTATCATCAATATTGAAAACAGTTGTGCTGCTTAATATTTTTGAGGAAACCATGAAACATAGTTTTCAGGATTTTTGATGAATAAAGAGTTCAACAAAGACAGTATTTATTTTTCATTTATAATGTCAATCTTTTATCACATTATAAATGTCTTTACCAGGGTTTTTCCTGGCTCAAAATGAGGAGGTGGTGGTACCATCCTGATCATGTGCACACAATGTACCCACCACCCTTAACTGGCTGAAACAAACACTTTTTACATGCAACGTATTTTAGGATTTCTAATAATTAGATGATTGAAGAAAATGACAATTATCATGTTACATTTTACAAAAACAAACCTGTTGAACATTAAATTAAACATAACATAACAGCTAAAAGGGGCCCTTTTGCAGAATAGGTGAACATAAACATAACATTAGGTTGTTAAACACTTTGTGAAATTGAAAATCTTTATTCACTCCTTATAGTCTCCTAGTCCATGCACATCACTTTGATCCAATATACATTTATCCACTTACTATAAAGTGTCTTTCTAGAAAACAAAACATTTTCATACAACTTTGTGATTTTTTTCTGATAGAATACATCATGAAATTTAATCGCAGCAGGGTAACAGGTGCATTAGAGCTACAATTAAAAAAAAAAAAAGTATAAATAAATAAACAAAATAAATAAATTAGAGCTAACATTAGCATCAAGCTACATAAGACTAATACTACGCTTTTACTCAAATCTCACTTCAAACCACCATCGAGTGTTTGTAATAACTTCCGATTGCGATCTAATGTGGATTTTGGTCATATAATGATGTTAAAATAAGTTATTTGTAGCCTTTTATACTCCGCTTATAGCTACACCAGCTTAGCATTTCTCATGTAAACATTCTTTATTGTTATGAAAATACCCCCAAATCTCATGAAAATCCCATACAAACTAGGGCCGGGCAGTATATCGAGTTTGTACGATATATCGATATTTTCTTTACAAGCGATACGATACGAGGCAATACCATTTATATCGATATACAGTATTTTGATACGAGCGCATCTGAAAATATAGCGGAGGACACAGACTGAGCTGCTGTGGAGAAAGTGCATAATCCAGTTTGTTCTAAACATGTGACAAGCTTATTCTATTAAGGCCTTTAAACACTGTTAAGATATAGTATAGTTTCACATATTAGTTTAAGTGGCTCGGCCCGTCAGATGCTCTGACAGAAAGGCTGCATGTGCCTCTGAGAGAGACGCTAGGCTACTCACGCTGTTTAATGTGTTTGAGATGTGCGGTCTTCCTGAATGCATAACTTGCATTTCACTGGTATATTCTCTGTCTGTAAATGTTAGAAAGTCATGGAAATATTTCCATTTTGCTGTCAGGAGTAGACTTGTGCCGGTATTCGGTAATGCGATATATCACGGTAACGAATATGCACGATATTGTTATTGTGGGCACTTCTAAATACCGTGAATAATTATATATTACAAATTATTCAGAATTTTGAATGCATTTTAAGAATACTTTTCCCATCAACTGGTCAAAATGCACAACACCGCTGTATGCTGCGTGAAAGACGCATGCGCACTCTGATGTAAATAAGCGCGGACG
>NW_015544197.1:1236211-1237026 GCF_001515605.1 Sinocyclocheilus anshuiensis
TTATTTTTGTTATAAGAAAAAAGTTATTAAACCTGTTATACTGTATTATGACAGCACTTTTTTTTAAACAAAATTTCAATACCGTGATAATACCGTATACCGTAATAAAAGCATTAGCAATTAATCACAACATGAAAAGTTTATACCGGCATATCCCTAGTCAGGAGTGCATGAGCCTTTTGCTTTGCGATTCTCCGCTAAACTTCACAGTAGGGCTGTGCGATATCGACAAAAAAAAAAAACTATTGCGATTTCTTTGATCAATTTTGCGATTTCAAGTTTTTTCACGATTTTGACACACACAGACATGCTTTACAGTCATAAATGTATTCAGTGTGAATTTAAAACATATTTCCAAAAGAAAACCAATTAGAGCTTTATCAAGAAGCTGTAACATGTCTCTAGAACAGACATAAGGCAAAATAATCACTAAGTAAAGGTGTAAACAAAATGTCTCTAGAATAGACATGGCAGGGGGAAAAAAAATCCCATGTCCAGGGATTTTTTTTGCCATGCATTGGTCATAGAGCTCTTTGTGGCGTTGCCTCAGATGTTGAACTAGATTTGTTGCGCCAAGTTCACACTGTTTATCTAAAAGTGCACTTTTCCTTGTTTTAAATCTAGCCAAAAAGCCATGTGTTGACTGTGAAACAGTAGACTTTAATTATATGCATTTATGATGTAATTACAAAATTTCTGTGTCAATCTCAATCCATGTTAATTTTTACCGCGAATAATGTGCTGTCACTTTAAAGGGGTCATATGATGCGATTTCAAGTTTTCCTTTCTCTTTGGAGTGTTACAAGCTCTTGGTG
>NW_015544197.1:1237158-1248532 GCF_001515605.1 Sinocyclocheilus anshuiensis
CGGTTACACCAAATACACAAAATAATGATCTTTAAAAAAAGCATCATATGACCCCTTTAATTCAGCGCGTGCAGCACAGCAGAAATAGACTCCGTGCGGAAACGATCGCAGCATGACTAATGCAGACGCACCGCTCCTGGAGCGCACTGCCGGAGCGCAATCGCATGATGCTCTGATCCGTTAACATGGGCGCGGACAAAATACGCACCACAGACGGAGTGTGTGAACCTGGCGTTGCTTTGCCGGACCGCAATCGCATGCAGTGTGAACGCTCTGATCCGTTAACATGGGCGCAGACAAAATACGCACCACAGACGGAGTGTGTGAACCTGGTGTTACGTTTGTATGCCCGCCCGGTCTGTTCTGTTCCCGTGCACAATTTAGGCGCGCTGCATTATGATTGGTTCGGATAGCATACTGCGGGAGGTCGGGGGTGCGGAAAATCGTGCTGTAAAGCGATTTAGAAATTGCGAATGCTCAAATCGCGATTTTATGACGATTTCGATTAATCGCACAGCCCTACTTCACAGACTTGAACGAGCGCCGCCGCGTGCATGCGTGCCAAACAGACAGAGCTCAATTAAACAGGGGCGCAATAATTCTGACTAAAATATACATTTCGCTGAAATATTTGTAACTTTAAAAGTTTTTGTTTTTAGATTGCAATTAGTGTTGTCACGGTACCAAAATGTCAGTATTTGGTACCAATACCAGTGAAAATCCACGGTTCTCTTTACCAATTTCGGTACCAAAGCAAAACAAAAAAATGCTAATTAAAAAATTTGACTATACTTTCATTTAATCCAAACTGTGTACATATTTAATTTTAAAAGGCTTTTAAAACCTGCTAGAGTTATCCAGCCAAGAATAACATAAAGTTATAGGAGCATTAAATAGTTAATAAAGAAACTTCCATTCTAATGCTCATTATATTAGCGTTAGCCGCGCTTATGCTAACGACTAACTACTCTAATAACAGCGTTCATTTCAATCCGGCATTCAAATTAAAATATTGAATAATATTCATAACAGAAGCGGTGTTTTCCTCAGACTTGCACTCTATTTGTGGCGGCATATATGCAAATTCATTCTCTGCCAGATCACTGTTTGCATGCCAACTGGTTGTCATAGATGCTGAAAAATAATTTATTAAATAAGAATAACAACAATCTGTCTGATGCATTTTGTAAACAACTAAAAAAAATTGCTTAGGCAGATAGCAAAAAGCATCCAATGTGAACAGCCTCTGTCATGAATCATTTATGTGCAATACACTACAGAAATTAATATGGCCACAACAAGTAAGGCGTGTTTGTGCACACCAGCTGACATGGCTATGCTATGAACAAACATTATTGAGAATTCTGGAGAAAAAAAAGACTTCCACCAAGTGCAATATTCAGTCAAAAGGGCACAGCATGATCAGACACTTGGGCTCTCTGCATTGCTCTTCAGCACTCCACTCTCCTCTAGGGTTTCTCTCAAAGGTACTACAAACTCTAGACACTAGCAAAACAAGCTAAGAACTTGGCATGGGGATTTCCAGGAGACAAAAAGAAAGCACTCGACTTGCACTAAATTGCATTTTTAGCTGAGGTAAAACAAAAAGAAATCCTCCGAGGCTTTTTTATGCCATGTCTATACTGCCATGAAAAAAAATCTCAGACAACGCCACACTCTCAGACACACACGCTACTGCTGAAAACAACTGTGCTGGAATCAGAATATGCGCATCACTCATTAAAAACAAACACACCGCAAATGCTGCAATTCTTTCATGCGTACAACAGCTGCTGCTAAAACACACACGACATATTACAAAATAAACTTTTTTTCAGAGCAATAATTCACAATTACAAAAACACCAAACACTTAATGTGTACCTGCAATTTAGTACTTAATGACAAACTGTTTTTCTCTCTTTCTTTTTTGGTATAATTTTCAACCCATTCACCTGATTATTCCAATACATTCTCGCAATTTCTACAAAACCTCATCTGTTATATAACTGCCGTAGTGACATTTATTTACATCAATGGAATTGGTTAAATTCATCAAGAATCCCAAACACGGTGTAAAGGTGTAATTGTAGTACAGATTAAGCCGATTATTGATGATTAGATGATGGGTTCCACAGTCATTCTAAGTCCTGACGTACTAGAAGACGAAAGCTGTCTAACAACCAGCCATACCAAGCATTCCAAAATGGGGTGAGAAAATGCAAGTTGCCACATCCAGATATTTTGGCTGAATGCCTTAATAATGAGACAGGAAACTTAAGAGCCAACAAATTATCTTTATTTTTTGTTATTTTTTAGGTGAAACAGGAGCTAACGAACACGTGAAGCGCTATCTGTGGTAAATAATGGACTTTGATATTACAGATTGCTCCATTTATCTCTCCTACGGAATCATTTATCTTCCTGGTCACTGTCTGTGAAAACAGGAAGGTCCATATTCAGCAGAATAGGAATTGGATAAAATGCACAAGTGTGTGTGTGATGTCTATGTGTGAAACTGTTCCTATTGTGGAGGAACTGCTAAATACTCAAATTAAAACCTAGGATTAAAACCATTTTTGCCAAACTAATTGTCATTTTGTAGTTCCTCTGTAGAATGGTAAGCAAAAGTGTTTAGAAAGAATGGTCTTCAGGTATATGACCATTTACAAATGGTAACAAATACATGGCTGTGTATTACTACAAGATTCAAAATGGTTTTCTGAACAGTTCTGTTCTACGCCAAAACATGTCTACACAAACAAGATTTTGACAAGATTTTTGAGACATTTTTAAAGCACAAAAAAATGTTTACATCAATAAGTTGTCAACTTACTTGGGCTGTCAAAAGAAAACATACTCATCTATTCCTCAAACATTTATAACCCAGGAGGAGTCTGATGTTCATACATGATTCAACTTCCCTGTACAAGACATAACTGGAAGAGTCATAAAAAGAATCACAAAAAGAAGAAGAAAAAAAAACAGTAAAGTAATCCACCATTCCATTTTGTTATTTCAGTAGATAATTGAAACTATGATCTTTGTCATTATTTTCAACCACAGAGGACAAGAGAACAAGAGTCACAAAAGTCCATAAAGCTGTTTCAGTCTAAACAGTGACGGGATCACAGAGTTTCAGAAAGCTACCATATCTATTAAAGATGTCTTACACAGCTAAACAGGAGAATTCACACTTTTAACAAGAGCCGAGAAGCGGTCGCTAAAACCATAGATACCATATTAGAGGGGAAAAAAACCTTGGCCATAGTGAAGTGGTAACGAAAACTAATCATAATCATCACAACTCTATTGTGTGCAAAGCTACGCAAACACCTAGCAAAAGCGGTTTTAACACAACCAACTTCTACGAGAACACAACAATGGCGTTTAATCGCTTAAAATACGTATTATACAGATCACAATATGAATAAAATAACAATGTCAAACTGCTTCTCAGCAGGTCTGGGAAACTGCTGAAGTCTCCAAACAATACACTCGCTGCTTTGGCTAGCCAGACTAACGTAAGTTAGCTGTTTAGCTCAGCATCGCTATCTACCTGCCACTCAAACGACTGTCGTGAAAAAGCTACAACATTAATAGTCTTTCTTCAACGGACTCCAAGTTCCAAGTGCCAATATCAGACTGAGAACCGTGAATAGTTCTACGGTAAAACTGATCAGTGGCGTTTTCTTACCAGCTGCCTTGAAGCACTTCCCCTACAGCATCCGCCATTGCTGTGGTGACGGTCCACGTCAAACTGTGTCGTAAATAGCAGCGTGCAGCGTCTTGTCGCTACGACCACACGCACGCGCTTAGCACAAGTCTAGACGCGACGTAGAACGCGATAATCAGCAAAACTGTGGATTCTACAAGCGCGAGTTTCTAGCTTTGATGAATAAAGAAGAGCGTTCTAGACCCGCTTAGTTTCGACATGGCATGACACTTGTTGCCTGCCTCTAAAATGAATCAAATGTATTTGTTGTGCATTAGGCTGCCGAATTGATTTGGGATCAATTGTTAATGATTTTTCTGTAAAGACGCATCCCCTTGATGTCGTCATACAATAACATGTATGTAATTTGTAATGTGTTATTGAATAAATAAAATAGAAGACTTTCCGATGAATATAGTTTTTAATTAATAGGCTAAATATCATTTTTGTGTATAAATATATATTGTACATATATTTTTTAATGTATATTTTTGTATACTGTTGTGAACTTTGTTTTAATAAAAGGGGAAAAAAGACTAACATTGCTAATCTCACTTCTTGCACACTTCTTGTGTCATCTGTAGCTGCTTCATCATACAGATACACATTTGAAAGGATTGGTGAGGTTTATTTATTTAGCCAAAAATATCAATAAAACAAAATGCCAGTTGTCTGAGGAACATCTAAGTCGACAACCATTGTATGCTTTTGATGTCAATGATTGCATACAAATGCTCATTTACTGATCTCATTTGATTTTTTACCCTGGCAAAAAGTGAGGAGGCATGCCATCCTCACAGGATCTCCTAGGAAGCACTTGTGCCACCACCACAACATTTGTCATTTTTACTTTCAGGATTATTCAGAAATTGAAGCGCTGACTTCAACTAAGATGCATAATAAAAATATAATAATAAAAAATCTAATGTAAAAATATACTTTTATTAAGAACAATACACATTAATATTAGGGATGTATAAATGTGCCAGTTTAAACCAAAATAGCCAGTTTTCATCTGCTGTTCCTTGGCATGTGGTGACCACCACATTTAATAAGCATTAAATAAAAATAATTACAGATAAAACTAATCTGCATCAAAACACAAAACCAAGCTGGCTTTATGAATTATGAGCAACTCATTTCTTTATTTTATATTATCATACATTAATACACAGGTAAACTTAACCAACAACACATTTTCCCCTATTATTGTATTTATTTATATTTACTTGAGCCATTTATTTATTTATTATTATTTTGCACAGCTACTTTCAACAGATCAAGCACAACAAATTCATTTTTAACCTTTAGGTGGTGCCACTTAGCTTGCATTGTAAAGTGTATTTTAAACAATCATTTATGATCTTCAAACATGCAGCAGTCTTGAATGATTTGTTCCCTCAAAATTGGTCTGTGAATCCATTAATACTAATTGATCAGGCTGGAAAAAGAAATAAGCAAACATTTACATATTAGGCAACGCTTAATAATCAATGTATACATGCATAGGGAAATGATCACATCCTATTTTTTGTAAACTATTATTTCTGGTCAAGTTAAAGCCAAGCCCTGTACCGTATTACACATTCAATCAACAATGGCTTAAAAATAGAGCCACAATAAGAGAAAATATCTCAATCCATATTTGAAAGACAGTAATGCCACTTTGTTGTTTTTGATGTTGAAGTCATACAACAAATCAAGTAGGTAAATAATATAAAATGAACTTTCTTTAAAAAGATGGATGGATGAATGAATGTAGATAATTAAGTCATGTCTGCAGTAGTCAAAAATTGTCTTACTGTTTTATTAAAAATGATCAAGAACACCACCATTCTTGAATGAAATTAAAACAGGGATTTAAACTACTACCAAACAATTAATTTGTGTGTATGTGTGTGTGTGTGTATATATATATATATATATATATATATATATACACGCATATATACATACAACTATTTAGGATTCTATAGAATTGTCCTCCATGGACACAAATATACATTATGTATTTAAAGGGCATGCCACTTCGACTTTAAAAGTACTTCAATATCTCTTTCTAAGTCTTTACAAATGAATGCAAAATTTGAACAAAAGACCAGGGAGTAAGAACTTAGTTGCTAAATGTAAGGTGTTTCTTTTATTTTCTTGCATTTAGATTCATAAAGAAGGGAGCCGTTCTTCAAAAATATGCCTCAATGACATTATTTCACAGAGAAACTAAACAAAATAAAATCAGATATGTGCAGTATGAAAGATAAAATGAGAGGAATGTAATTTTGGTGAATCATATTTTTTCTAGGTTCATTCATGTTTTTGCACAAAAATGTTTGCGTAAAAACATTACTTTTCTCACAGCTAAGTTTTAAATATTTAACAATTTAGTGCCTCTGTTTGAAGAAATTGGCAAGGTGATTTCACAGCAAAATTCTTGAACAGGGCTAAGAGGGTTTTAAGTTAGTTTATATTATATTTTACAACATTAAATAATCTGCAATTTGTCTTGATTTAGATTTTTATTTTTTTTAAGTAGACTGAATATCTTCTATAGGATATTACGTTATAATTTGTTTATCATTTAAATGCTGCACAGAATGTAAAAAAAAAAAAAAAAAAAAAAATCCCAAAACTCAAGGTAAAAATAAACACAAAAATGAATAACTGTATGGCCAAATTTCGTATTTAACCATAAATCCCCTTCTCATGAACACAGTGTCATCACAGCAGTGACACATCAAGAACAGATTTATAACACAAATACATCTCAACTAAAACTTTAATCCTTCACTTCCCATACAACAAAGTAAGGTTGCTAGGATGTGACAGTGAAAGGACAAAACTTGCGCACATTACAGCATCAAACCACGAATCCATAAAGCAGTCCTGCTGATGGTATACACTGGTATAATAGAATAAACTGACTGAATCTGGTGTCTTGGATGGAACGAAAAAGAAAAAAAAAAGTAAAAAGTACTGATTAAAGACCCCATTGTCCATAGCTGACCATTAAATTAAGATTATATAATCAAAAAGATTCACATTTGTCACACCAACTTGCAACAGTGGCTGAACATGAACAAATGAGTACTGTTGCAAGTTGCAAGATAGCCTAAGCCATATTGGCAGGGGAGGCTGAACATGAACAAATGAGTACTGTTGCAAGTTGCAAGATAGCCTAAGCCATACTCAGTGAGGGAGGATGTGAGCTATGACACCGATGATTTGATATCAAACAAAGCAGCCATCAGTCTTTTTCACTTGCTTGCTTTCTGCTTTATCTTATTTACTTTTGCTGCTCCTCCACCATTTTCTGTGCCACCTTCCAGTACTCAAATAAAAACTGGTCTAAACGTGGTAGCAGAACTTGTTGGGCCATCCTTTTCATTGATAATGATCATCTTTATAATGAAGTATAAAAAAAAAAAATGGGTTATGGGATGTGTACTGTGGCCTGGCAGTAGAGAGTGGTGAAAAGAGGCAAGAGTTATAGCGTGGGAGGCTTGAGCCCATACTTCTTGGCCACCTCCGTCTGGGCATAAGCAGCATCACAGAGGGAGTAGAGATGGGCCATCTCCATCTCTGACTTGGCCAAGTTGATGGCCTTGTTGAACATGTCTATAGCCTTGTCCAGATTGCCCCTGTGGAAAAAATGTATAATGTTTTTTTTTTTTTTAGTTTTGTCTGAAACTAAAACCATAAGATTGTAATAGCCAAACAAACGTTTCAATATAATCAATGACTTACAAATTATGAATAGAAAAAAGTACAGAAAAAAGGGGAAGCAATGTAACATCACAAACCTTTGGACTTCAATGGTTCCCATAGTTTCGTAAGCAAAGTCACATTTATTGTCAATTTCGATGGCTTTGCTAATCAGTTCAAGACCCATTTCCAGATCCTGTTTCCACTGAAGCTGCAACAGACTGCAAAACAAACACAACTGATTAGTATTTACTTTGTTGAACATGAATAGATTAACAGGAAGTACAAAATAGATCAAACTAACCCTTTGTGGACATATGTTGTGGCGTTATCAGGCTCTAGTTCAATACATTTGTCATACATTTCATCTGCATTACCAAACTGTTGCTGGTCTGTTAGTGCCTATCAAATAAAAAACAAAAACAAAAAAACAAAGACAATACATTATAGTTAAGTAAAGAATGATAAAGCACAATTTTATAAATTGGTTTATGCAATCAAGGTGAGCAATACCTGTGCATACAGAGCATAGCCCTCGGCACACTTTGGAAACCTCCTAATGACGTCCTCAAAACCATCCATGGCTTTCTGAACCTGGGATGGGTTGTTTCCAGTGTAGGCCTGTCGGTACTATGAGAAAAAAAAAAGGCTATAAAGTACATACCACTTTTACAATGAGTAAAATTCAGAATTGCTCATATCAGGTTGTTTTGGTTGAAAGTCAATAGCATTAGACCACATCCATTAAGCAAAGGTATCATCTCATTCTAACATCTTCATGAAGAGTACCAGCATAAAGATTTTTATGTGCAAGCAGTACCCTCCTGTGGTACTTACCAATGCAAAACACTTCTGGGCCTGGGCAAGCGCAGAGTCTGGTCGAAGCTTTATACACTCATCAAAATCTCCCACAGCCTCCTCTACCTGATCCAGCAGAATCTTCAACTGAGAAATTAAAATATTACCAATAGGTTATCAAGATATTTTAACAAGTTTGATGTTGCTAATTAACAGTAGTAGTAGCAATGTTGCAAAGCAAACTGTATAATGAAAATGAGCGTCAAAAATTCCATGTAGTTGCTACGGTGTACAAACATCTTAAGGTAAATTGGTGAATGCCATAGACAGAAACATTCCAAATTGTCCAGAAGTCATTAGCTGACTCAAAATGGCTATTTTCGCAGGGAATTTCCCATCTACTGTTTTTTAAACTCTTCTGTAAGATGCCCATCAAACTGACTGATTAATGCCACGGTCACACTAGACTTTGAGCATGCAACAGTCATGATATGACACACTCTGCGGTGTCAAATAATAATAAATGCAATGTGTTAAATTATACATTCACACCACTAACATACACAACTGTAATTACGACAAGACTCATGCAGTAATTTTTAGCCTGTGTGATTTTCTCTTCTGGGCTTTCCAGAGAAAGCATATCTATGTTTAGGCACAGCTTCAGTGAGACAAAGATTTATACTCAGAAAACTTTGTCTCAGCAAGTTAATAATTATTATTAAATTTAATAGAAAACAAATAAAACAATTTGTCACACAGTTATCATGGATTAGATCCATGTAGGATGTTGGGTAGTCAGTTCTTCATAGCAAGCAGCTCACAACAGTCTCCTCTACCCAGAATTTTAAGCAGGCCAGAAAATATATTTGAGGTGACAAGGTCATTAACTCGGGAGGGTCATGAACTCAGCAGGGATTTGAGTTGCTATAGCAGTAACAACGGCACCTGATTCTTCAAAAACTGTAAATGAAGATTACAGCTAAAATATTAATATCATTAACATTCTACATAAGGGCTTGCTTTTAAGCATTTCTTTAGATGAAAATTCCAACATGTATGTGAAATCATCATACCTGTCCCCTGTGGTGGTAGACGTCTGCATTACGGAGGTCGATCTCTGCAGCCATGTTGAAGTCTTGTGTGGAGAGCTGGGGCTGCTGCTGCTGCATGTACATGCTTCCACGTTTAATGAGCGCATTAGCACGTAACTGAAACACATCGGAAAGATGCTTTAACACTAGGGATGTTAATTTCGGTTATTTTTCCTAACCGACAACCGACACTAACCGATTATTAACCATTAACCGACAAAATTATTTTAAATTAGAATTGAATTAAATTAGAAAGGATAAGTGTCTGTGAACCGTTAAAAATACTAACATTTGTTTCCCGGGGATTAATTTTACATGTGCAAAAAGCAGCAAACAACAGAACATGGGGATTCACATGGTCATCATATCACATCACGTACCTGCAGCGCTTCTGCGAGCGAAGAAAAACAAAGCTAGGCTATATTATATATATATGTATATATATATATATATATACAAATAATAATATATTCATATAATAATAATAAATAGGCCTATACGAGAAATATATTTTTACTTAAATAATAAATTAAGAAAACGAAAGAAAAAACTGTGCAACAAGTAGCCTAGTATGCAGAGTTTCGGTTCATTTTTGTGCTGCGCGAAAGGAAACCAGACGGCAGACACATTTACACAAATAAAAGCAAACCTTTTACAATTCTGATTATCTTTATGACTAAAAGGAGTAGTTTCTTCCACTGTTAGAAGGAAAAAATTCAAGTGATTGTGTCGGTGCCGCATGCGCGCACACAGTTAAGCTTTGCTACCTTGAGAGTGCAGACTGTTCATTATCATAGTAAAATACAGTCAGTCAAACATATGGAAAAAAACACACTGCTCATTTCAAATATGTAGTAAAGTCTGTGCCGTTAAGCGTTATCACCATACCGCCGTGATGTTATGCAAAACATTTTGTTTTACGTGGATATTGGAACGCCAGTGAAGTAGGCTACATGGTTTCAGTTTCGTTTTAGCCTAAATGAATTTGTTTTGGCTTGTCGTTTATATAGCTATAGCTTCTTATATTTTTAATTCTTGTTCTTTTCTAAATACTGTTAATTGAAAGGATTTGTTGTGGAGTGAGGGGAACTAAAATAGCCTAGCTATGTTTACAGTGTTTATTATAATGTTTGTAAACATTTCGCGTCGGCATTAGGCCTATTTCTGAATAAAATAATAAAATGCGACTTATACGCAACTTGTTTTTTCTTCTTCTAAAAAACACATTTTTTTATATACGCGTAGCGTATTTTAACCATGCAGCAAACTTTTTTAAATATTTTGATAAATTACTGAAAATTAATTAATAAATGACTTTTTTAAACCATTTAACTGATTGTATTAATCTGTCAAAAATTATTACGGTCGGTTAACGGTTAGCCGGTTAAAATTAACGTCCCTATTTAACACCAATAGTATCAATAAGACACACTACAAATGTCATTAATGTAAATGAAGACCAAATGTTTTAATCTTTGATGATAAAACTAGAAATGTTGCAAACCAGTTAAGAGACTGGTAAAACTGAGAGCAAAATTTCCACAACCGTAAACAGTATTTTAGCAAACAGTATACATTTAATCTGTAATTTGGTAGATGATGGCAGTAAGAGAAGGTTTCTCTTGATCCTAATCCATTTACCTTGACACTGGCATCATCCATGTTGATGACACGGTCAAGATCAGGCTGAGCAGCTGTGGCGTTGCCAATCAGTAGGTAGAAGGTGGCTCTGAGCAGAAGAGCTTCGGCTGTGTACCTGCCTCCAGACTCGATCTCCTTTGTGCACTCACTGATGATCTTATCATAATTCTCCTCCTCCATATACTGCTTAGCCTTTAGGTAGCCTGAGCTAAGGAAACAGTAGTTCAATACTGTAGTTATTTAACTGTGATTTAATCATTACACGCATATACATACACATATACATACATACATACATATACTGTATTACTGCTTAGGTAGCCTGAGCTAAGGAAACAGTAGTTCAATACTGTAGTTATTTAACTGTGATTTAATCATTAATCATTTATACATACACATATACATACATACATACATATACTGTA
>NW_015544197.1:1253205-1264381 GCF_001515605.1 Sinocyclocheilus anshuiensis
TTGACACCCATCGGATTTTCTCCCAGCTGTTCTCCTCCACTTAAGACATAAACTGTGTTTAAGTAAATACTCTCCAAGCCGGCCATTTTGACATATTTTTGTGTGTATTTGATCATTTGAACATGCGCCCGAAGCTCAAAGTGTAATTCATTTGTCCGTTTTGGAGCGTGCCGCACGTACACATTTCAGCCTAAGGAACAGCGTCTCTTGTGCGGATTGTGCTTTCAACATTTTATTATCAAACATGTCCCACAGTTTAGCAACAGTAAAGACGGCATCTTACAACAATCACCGATTGAGCTGATTCTGACGAAACACTCTGAACACTTAGAATTTAAAATCAACAAAAGGAAACACTGTGGGTGTACAAATCTCAGTGTGAATAGGCAAAATATAATGCCCTCAGGTCTCACCTTCCTGTAACCTCAGAGGCCTCACCCTCTTTGTCTTTATCCTCATCTTTCTTTTCCCCCTTCTGTAGAGGCTGTGAAATGATGTCATCAGTAAAGGAGCTGAAGTAGGACTTGATGAACTGAGGAGATGGCATGAGGGGCTCTCGGTTCTGAAAAAAGCAAACGTGAGAAAGCAAACATGAAAAAGCAAAAAAGAAAGAGATATGCTATAAATATATAATGTAGTTTGTTTAAGTCTTAGATTTGTACCGTTCAGTCAAATTCCCACCTTGTATTTTTCTTTGGCCTTCTCTTTTCCCAGCTGTTTCAGCACCTTGTCTGCCAGTAGCATGCTCTGCTGGTTCTGGAAAACCTCCAGAATACATACTGCTGTCACATCTACAAAATACATTTATTTATGTTTAAACACCATATCAGCAACAATGGCTATATTCATGGCAACATTAGCAATATCATTTCAATACATCATTTACAATAATATAACATTTTCTTAAGAAACAATCATTATACAAAAACAAACAATAAACAACAATAGTACTGATAAAAATCATATACCTACAAAATAAATAATAATAATAATAATAATAAAGGCAGTTCATGATAACTTGATTTGACAGCTAATATCAGTTATTGTGACAGCAGGTTGTTTAGTAACATGAGGTGCTTAAAAACTATCTAAAAATGTTAAGGGATTTAACACATCATACATAATTTTAAAATCTTCCATACAGTGCAAAAATTCTAGTAAATTTCAAGTTACAAAAACACAAATCAAAAACCAGCAATAATGCTAACCTTCTAGGCACTC
Source organism: Sinocyclocheilus anshuiensis (assembly GCF_001515605.1). Lineage (NCBI taxonomy): Eukaryota > Metazoa > Chordata > Actinopteri > Cypriniformes > Cyprinidae > Sinocyclocheilus > Sinocyclocheilus anshuiensis. Next base: position 1,254,427 of record NW_015544197.1, read on the forward strand.
CTTCTTGTTACCCAGTTTTTCCAGTGCTTTGGCACGCCTAAATAGAGCTTTTATATAGCAAGGATTCAGTTCGACTGCCTGAGAGCAATCCTGTATCACTTCTGTCCATTTCAGCTACAACAAAAAAATAAATAAAAAGCAATTATTCAGACATTTAACATTTTGTAGGCAATACTACAAATGATTATCTGACAGAGACAAACCTGTTGCTCGTAGGCTGCAGCTCTATTCTGGTAGAAGGTGGACAGATCTCCTTTCTGTTCTTTGGGACATAGGCTGATGGCGTCTGTGTAGCACTGGATCGCTTGATCATATTTGCCAGCCTTAAAGTATTTGTTGCCCTTATTCTTAGCAGACTGTGCTCTGTCAAGGGGACTCTGAATAGGCAAACAATTATTTTAAACAAAACTACAAATGCATAATAAATAAAATGCATGCTTTAAATATTTTAGGCTGATCTGTTCTATTGGTAGCATAATACTGCTAATCTTTTTCATTAAATCCAGAGTAGAAATTAACTTGCGCACTTTTCAAATGACATATAGAGTAAATTCAAACACAAAGTATATCACTGCCATTTAGAAAATGTGAAAACTGTATATACTAGCTACACACACACACACACACACTGACTCTTTTTTTCCACCCATGATGACGTTTCTGCTGAGCTTGTAAAACTTTAACAAATAGACCTAGATGAAGTGAAAATGAAACCTTTGAAATCATTTCAGCTTCACCTGCCAATGTACCATCCAAAAACACCTTTAACTGCATAAAAATCAAAATCTCTGCCTAAGACACCTCCCGCTGTCTAGCCCTGGCCAAATCCCCCACCCCATGTCTGTCTGTCTGTCTAATCCTCAGAGCTCACAAACAGAGAGGTGATCTTCCTATTGAGAATGGAGTCTTAATTATATCACAAATTGTACAAAATGAGCATATGCATATACATTCTCAAATTGCAAAGTATGTATTGATGGAAGTATCTACGCATTTCCTGCAACTGCAACATTGTCATGCCGTTGTCAACACATTTTAATAGCTCAATAACTCAAGATGTATTATACACAGAAACATTATTCAGATGTCCTTTTCAGAGTTTCAGCAGATTCATAATCATATAAACAGGGATGCATACTGCCAAACTGTCCTTAACTCATATGCATGATGACAAGAAAAATGAGCAATCAAAAAGGAACATCTAATATTTGCTGTACAACTTACATATACTGAAAGATACAACGTACCTATTGCTTGATATATGCACCTATCATTCTGAGAATGTAAAGGATAGAATTTTCAGATCTTTAAATCTGAACATTACTCCAAGTTCAATTAAATGTGCTGGTGGCAATGATGGCTGGAGCTGCAAGTACATGCTCTGCGTCTTCATTTTTGTTTGACAGAGCAAGCCTATAATAGATGAAATGCAGCTGCTGTGTCACATTCATGTGTGGTATTACATGTAACAGTTACCATGCACATAAAAATCACATATATGTTCCATAACTGTAACTAAAGCAATTTCCATTGGCTCAATCATGAGGCAATATTTTATATTTTTAAATGAATGGATTTCTATGTGTAATTAATGCACACGTAAGCAACCAAAGGTTCCCACACATTTTGACTAATTATTTTCCACGAGTCACGACCTTTCCAGCCATTTGATATTACTGGATATTAATTTTGTATTTGACTGATTCACAAACTAGTTTGACCAAAAAGAATCAAGTCAATGAGTTCACAAATCAAAACACTATTTTTTACAGGTTTCCCTTTACCGGAACCATGTGTACTGAGGGATGGACCCTGTTTTGACCCTGACTGTGTAACTGTATCATATATATGCTAAGCATGCATAGGTCCATGTGCGACAAAGTTTTTGGGCTTAACTAGTTAAAATAGAGGCGACGCTGTCAACATATGAAGCATGCAATAATTAAACTGATACATGACTAATAGTTTACAAGGAAACTGTCACATGTGGATTTGCCCCACTCTGACCGCCTCCCCGCCATCGTATGTAACACACACCACCAGAATTGTTATACATATAAAAAATCTGAACCATTAGGCGTGAGATCTAAATATATTCTGCATTATAAAGGGTTACAAAACCAAGACAATTTTACAATCCTCACAGACTACACAGATTGTAATCACAGATGTGGTTTAGAAGCTCAGGTTTGGAAGCTAACTGGCTAATGCACTTTCGCTAACATAGGCTAGTTTGGCAAGCAGTGCCCTTGACTGAGAATGCGGTAATGTTAGGGTGTCAAGAAAATATTTACAGACAAAATAACAGATCCAAATATATAAACGAAGTGTATTAAATACACAGGACAGATTGGCTTTATAATTGGGCTCATTACCATGTTCTCCAGCTCTGGATTGGTCGCACCGTGCTGGCCCTGTACAGGGCTAGCGCTCCCTTCGGGAGTTTTCCTCTCCCCATTCTTTTTCCCTTGCTTTTCTTTGCCGCGACTTCGGTTCCACAGGTATACAGCTCCGACACCGAGGACGATCGGAGTCCCTACCAGGAGTGCAAGCTGCCAACGGGGGAGCCCGCTCCCGGACTGAGGCTCTACGGGCTTCGACGCAGCCATCATTCGACGCAGCAGCACCCAGCTAACGCGCAAACTCGCACTGACGTGCGCACGCAACAACGAACCACCTCCTTTACAGAAGCTACTCTGAGGTCGCCGCGCTGAGCACTCAGCAGGTGGTATCATGGGATACTGGAGGACTACGGCTTGTTATCCACACAATGAACTGAAATTTTGTTATTTATACAGGTGCATCTCAATAAATTAGAATGTCGTGGAAAAGTTCATTTATTTCAGTAATTCAACTCAAATTGTGAAACTCGTGTATTAAATAAATCCACTTTTCCACGACATTCTAATTTATTGAGATGCACCTGTACACACCTGCAGTGCCTCTGTTCTCATAAAAACACAATAAAGAGCTGGTGCGAGGGTTGAGGAATTAAATAATCAGTGTCTTTGAGGATATTTGACGTGAAATTATGTTTTTAGGGTATTTGGGGTTGTTTGGAGATCTGATTTGTTCTCTTATTTGGTCAAAATCAATATTTTTATTCAGCACGGGCACATTCAGTTGATCAAAAGTTGATTTTGATTGTACATCCGAGAAAGAAAAACAAGAGGATTGTGGTCGGTATACACAATGACGGGAAGACTACTGGAACCGACATAAACTTCGAAGTGTTGCAAGGCAAGTAACAGAGCAAGGGATTCTTTCTCAATGGTTGAATAATTAAGCTGATGTTTGTTGAAATTACGTGAACAATAACTAACAGGATGATCTATACCACTTTTATCCTCCTGAAGAAGAACAGCCCCAGCCCAACAGCACTTGCATCAGCTTCAAGTGTAAAGCCCCACGTACAGTCAGGTGCAAGAAGAACAGGTGAATTACACAGAAGCGTCTTCACACAGTCAAAAGCATACTGACACTCAACAGACCACTCAAAAGATTTAGACGGACTGAGCAACGCAGTGAGAGGATTAACCACAGTCAAGAAATTTCTACAAAAACTGCGATAATACCCCGCCATACCCAAAAAAAACGTCTCAATTCTCGTCGAGTGGTAGGAGCTGGGAACTCCAAAATAGCTGTAATTTTGGCTTCTACAGGACGCACCTGACCCTGACCAACTTCTTTGCCGAGGAAAGTGACAGTTGCCTATCCAAACTCACACTTTGCCAGGTTAAGCGTTAAATTTGCCTTAGCAAGACGTTCAAACACCGTTTTCAACGAACACACATGTTCAGTCCAGTCTGCCGAATAAAACAACTAGATCGTCAAGATATGCACTGCAGTTCGGCACACCAGCCAGTACCATATTCACAAGTTGCAAAAGTTGCCGGTGCATTTCTAAGCCCGAACGCCATCGCTGTGTATTGTAGGAAATTGTCAGGCGTTACAAAGGCAGAAATTTCTGAAGCTTGTGAAGTCAAGAGGACCTGCCAATATCCTTTTAACATATCAAGCTTGCTAACAAAACAAGCGGATCCAACGTTATCCACACAGTCCTCCATTCGGGGCAATGGATAACTATCTGGCACCGTTACTGCATTTACTTTACGATAATCTGTGCAGAATCTGAACGTACTGTCAGGTTTAGGAACAAGTAAGCATGGAGAACTCCAAGGACTAGAACTGGGTTTGGCTAAACCATTCTCCAGCAAATAATTTACCTCCTGACGCATAATAACTCTCTTGACAGTATTGATACGATAAGCATGTTGTTTAATAGGGCGAGCATCATTTACATTAATATCATGCTGCAAGACATTCGTTTGTTTAGGAACATTACTGGATTGTATGTGTCCAAGACAATTTTCCATCGGGACAATAAAAGTCTATCTAATCTAATCTAATGTGGACGAAGTGCTATGGCCAGATGCAGCTAGGCGAAAGGATAATGTTTAGGGTTTTTTTGTTTTGTTTTGTTTATTTTTTATGCTTTCTTTTTCTCTCCACAAATGTTTTTTGTTGTTTATGCACTATATATTCCATTACAGTTTTTCTGAATTGCTAAAACACATTTCTTGAGACCATCACTCATTTTCTCAAAACCTTAAACACAAATCCAAATACTCAAAGTAAATTCACGAAACCTCTGACTCCTCCATCAAAATCAAGCAATCGCTGCAAAACCATTTCACTTGCACTCAAAATCAAACGGTGCTCTCAGATCACACACACACACATGAGTCAATAAAATAAACACTACAGAGCATTCATTATACTACAGACAAAAATGGAGAACACAGCATCCAGAACATTACAGAGAAAAAGTATATTGTATTGAGTATTCACTTGCACTCAAAATCAAACAGTGCTCTCAGATCACTACAGAGCATTCATTAGACACTACAGAGAACAATGGAGAACACAGCATCCAGAACATTACAGAAAAAGTATATTGTATTGAGTAAACAAGTTTGCAATTCTGTAAAAAATTATAGTAATTGCAACTGAGTAAGGTGGATATATTGTATAGGCCTACTGTATGTACTGCAAGAATAGTATTGTGCTGAATATTGAATAGTACTGAATGTTTGTATATATTCAGCACTTGGATACTGCAAAAATAATGCATTCCAACTGCAAAGGCCAAAAAGGTCAAATAAAACTCTAAATGAATAACATGTTACAGTACACTCAAATACTATAAGTTGTGCAAATGTAAAATCAGGGTCAATGAGTGATTCATTCTGTTTCAGCATCATGTCTTTGTGCCTGAGGACTTTGTCCATATCACAAGTAATGTTGTCTTTTTTGCTAGACAAAGAGAAAACACCCTCTGGTCTGACAGATCCAGCCTTGATAACACTCTCTAAACCTTACTCTTTCTCTCCTCATCTTCTTCCTCCTCATTCTCCACTTCTTACATGTACTCTTCCTTCTCTCCTTCTCATATTGTTTCTATCTATTGTTCGTATCATCATTCAGTCACCTGTGCCACTTGTGCACTCTGAACTGTTATGGACAGACTCAGGCTGAATCCAGGTAAGCACTGTAGTCGAGTCTGTCCATAATGTCACTGTCTCTATGACAATGGTCAGCTCCTGTCTTAGGAACTGTGCAAGCTGAGCGCTAGTCAGTGCTGCACACAGCTCGAGGCGTAGCATCAACACCTTAGTTGGTAGGTGCTGGACAACGGAGGGGACATTCGTGGCCCACTGCCTGATCTCGAAGCCCCCAGAGGCTAAGAGAGGCCTCATCTGGTCAATTAGTCGCTTGGCTTCCTCAGCAGTGGGAAGGCTCAGTAGGCAGTTGTCCACGTAGAAGCTTCGCTCTATGGACTGCAACACTTCCTCATTCCCGAACTGCTGGCAGCGAATGTGCATCTGCAGCACAAAGGTAGCGCAGCAGGGGCTGCAGGTCGTCCCGAAAGGCAAGACTTGCCATTCATAGACGTCCGGCGGGTCCCTTCGGCGCATGTTCCTCCAAATGAACCTCAGAAGGGGTCTGTCCTCGGGTAGGAGTCTCACTTGGTGGAACATGCCACGTATATCCCCACTGATGGCGACTGCGTACTGTCGGAACCGGAGAAGGACTCCTAGTAGTGAGGCACCAAGGGTAGGACCTGGAAGCAACTGCTGGTTAAGAGAGACACCTTGGTATGCAAAGGAACAATTGAAGACCAACCTATATTTGCAGTTATGCTGCACGAGGTGGTGTGGTATGAACCACGACTCCTCGTCTACCTGCTGGCCTTCTGGTGGTACCCTGATGACATACCCTGAGTCTAGGAGCTTCTGTATTTCGGCTTCGTACACCTTAGCCCTCTCGGGGTCTACGGAGAGATTGCCCTGTGCTAGCTACCATGGGCTGATCACTGCCATGATAGACTGCAGTGGATCGAGTCTGGGGCTTAGGAACAGAATGGCGATCCTTATCCTTACCGAACTACCCACATGTAGTCTCTCAGTCTGGTAGCGCTGTACCATCTTGAACGATAAACGTTGTGCTTCCGCCTTGACCTTCAACCAGTCAGCAAGGTCATGCAGGTTATATGGGTTGAGGCTGTCAGTGTGCAATCGGCCTCGCAACTGTAAGTGCTCTATAAAGCTGTCTCGGTAGTGTTTGGGCAATTTACTGAGTAGTCTGTCGACATGCCCCGTACAAGAGAGCTCTCGCCCCTGTGGACCCTCGAGTGACATCAGCATACCAACTAGCAAGTCAATATTGAGTGCAAAACTCTGAAAGGCCTTTGCATCCCCAACTCTGATATCAGGTGAATTCAGCAGGGCTGCGATCTCGCTTTGTGCCAGTTGATGAGGCTGGCCATACTGTCGTTGCAACGCTATCATTGCTGCCATATAGGGTGCAGGATGATGACGGCATGCTTGGGCGATCAACCTAGCTTCCTCCAGAACCAACTGCTCCATCAGTACCCTGTACTTATAGTGCTCGGTAAGCTCTGTGTGAGGATTGAGAAGATTATCCAAGGCCATCTTCAGGTCTGTGAACTCCCTCTCACTATCATTCACGAGCTTAGGCAAGGCTGGAATAGGAACTGGTTGTAGTGGGGGTGTAACAGGCATAGGCTGGTAAACCGGAAGAGGAGGTGGTGGCTGGTGAACCACTGAAGGGGGATACCAGGGCTGCACAGAAGTGTGAACGGGAGGCTGAGCAGGGTGATACCCAGTGGTCGGTAGTGGAGGGCGATACAGGTCGGACACAGCAAACGACTGCCGTGTGGATTGGCTTGGCACGTGAGCCTGTAACTGATATACAGGGGGCACTAGGGGTCTGTACGTTGTAGTGGTCAAAGGCAGCTTCACTGATGTAACGATATGTGGCAGTGATGAGGTAACCTGACATGCAGGATCTGCTGTGCTGAACAGAACCGCCTGCTGTGGTGTTACATGTGGAACAGATAAGGGGGGAACACCATGGTATGGCGAAGTAGTACCATGTGCAGCAGGAGGGGGATAGCTTGTGTCATGTGCCACAAAGCTGACTGGTGAGAAATATCGATGTGGGCCGTCTGAGCTAGAAATGACTGGCCTAAATATGGAAGCGGGACAGATGAGATTGCAGTAGCCTTCGGTCTGACCACAGGTGGTGAAATAGCTCTGGCTTGTACATCTGCCTGGAACGTGGGCGATGCAGCACCACTGCTGAATGAATCACACTCGAATGGGCTGCGATACCCTGGAGGAGATACTGAAGAGCTAGGATGACTGTCAACATCCAACTGATGACTCATAGCGGAACCTTCTCCATACTGCACCAGCGATAGATCACCCATGGGCAGCTGCTCCACGGTCGAGACTGGCTCGGCCTGTCCACTGAGGTTCAACTGTGCTGCTGGAGAATCCATCCTTGGTAGGTGGAACGAACTGTATTGAGGCACAGGGTCTAGTATGAGAGACTTCGGCAAGGCTACATCATAAGCTTGCAGATGTGTGGAAAGCTGGCGTGCTCTCGTCTGTGTACGAACAGCGTACGTTGTATCGGGAATGAAGCTGGCTCTGTTGCTCCACATCACCGCAGTGAATATAGCATCCGGCTCGAAGGACCAGATGTACGGGACTAATAGATCGGTAGGGGTGTTGATGCTACGCCTCGAGCTGTGTGCAGCACTGACTAGCGCTCAGCTTGCACAGTTCCTAAGACAGGAGCTGACCATTGCCATAGAGACAGTGACATTATGGACAGACTCGACTACAGTGCTCACCTGGATCCAGTCTGAGTCCTGTAGGTACAAGGTGTTCGTCGGGACGAGGGTGGCGGAAATACAAGAGTTGACTGAGCTCCACTCTTGGCGGTACGTTGATTCCTCGAATAACCCGGCGGACGACATTACCAGAGGGAGGACGCTCATTGAGCTGGCGAACTCTGACATGTGGAGTCGAGGCCCAGGATTCCTCTGCGAACCACCAGACCGATGGCCAGCCAAGCCCCTTGTAGAGGCCCGAGAGGATACCTCAGAGACCAGGAAAGCCGTCTTCTGTGGATTAGTTGCAGACCATCAAAATCCAGACATGCTTGATGCATCTCAGTATGCTTCTTGGAGTGCCTTGGTCGACGCGACCTACCGGTCCCTCCATGGGGCGGCCGCCCAAGATACGAGTACAGCATCCTTAGATTACAGGCGTGCAGAAGCGCTCATCTTGAGTCAATGTCAGGAGGATTCCTTCCCAGAGGAGTTCAAGGCATTAAAATCAGGGAACCAGGTGCCCGCAGCCAGCCGTCTGAACACGCTTGCACCCGAGTTCGACCCAGAGTTAAGTCTAATTCGTGTGGGAGGTAGGCTACGGGGGGCTTCGAGATCAGGCAGTGGGCAACGAATGTCCCCTCCGTTGTCCAGCACCTACCAACTAATGCTCGTTCAGAGAACATCGAACTGTGGTTACAGCAAAATCATTCAGACCCGCTGGAGCCGGCTCTTGGCTTAATGTGGCACTGCCTAGAAGACAGCCTAGGCTACAGGCATCGTGCACTAGCAGAGCATCACCCGACCATGAGGTATATCTATAAGGTCTTAGCAACGCAATATGACCCCTTAGGATTCTCCGTTCCCTTCACCACCCGAGCCAAGGTTCTTGTCCAGAAGCTCTGGACCAGACCGAGGGATTGGGACGATCCGAATCTTCCCGCAGACCTGCTGGAGAAGTGGAACGTGTGGGAGAAGGAGTTGCCTGATCTCTGTAGACTCAAGCTTCCTAGGTGCTATCTTCCTGCCGGCTTTGATGTGGAGAAATCAAGATTAAGCCTACACGTGTTTGGCGATGCATCCGAGGTTGCTTACGGATCGGTGTCTTATCTCCGTGCCGAGCAGCACGGTAAGATCCACACTGCCTTCATTATGGCTCGCTCTAGGGTAGCCCCCAAGCGGCAGCTGTCAATGCCACGCCTCGAGCTGTGTGCAGCACTGACTAGCGCTCAGCTTGCACAGTTCCTCAGACAGGAGCTGACCATTGCCATAGAGACAGTGACATTATGGACAGACTCGACTACAGTGCTCACCTGGATCCAGTCTGAGTCCTGTAGGTACAAGGTGTTCGTCGGGACGAGGGTGGCGGAAATACAAGAGTTAACTGAGCTCCACTCTTGGTGGTACGTTGATTCCTCAAATAACCCTGCGGTCGACATTACCAGAGGGAGGACGCGCATGGAACTGGCGAACTCTGACATGTGGAGTCGAGGCCCAGGATTCCTCTGCGAACCACCAGACCGATGGCCAGCCAAGCCCCTTGTAGAGGCCCGAGCGGATACCTCAGAGACAAGGAAAGCAGTCTTCTGTGGATTAGTTGCAGACCATCAAAATCCAGACATGCTTGATGCATCTCAGTATGCTTCTTGGAGTGCCTTGGTGACCTACCTACCCTCCATGGGGCGGCCGCCCAAGATACGAGTAAAGCATCCTTAGATTACAGGCGTGCGGAAGCGCTCATCTTGAGTCAAT
>NW_015544198.1:0-6429 GCF_001515605.1 Sinocyclocheilus anshuiensis
GTGGTTCTAGAGATTTTCTGAGGGAGGGGTTTGGCAACACTGGCGACAGGTGCACTAACACCTGATTTCACCAGTAGCACGACATCCATACCACCTACAAACCATGAATGTTAGCAAAATGTTTGCAATAATGTTTGCACAAAGGAGACATCAGGCAGCTGCCCGAAGATCTCGCCTTTGGAGAAGACTGTTGATTTTATACTCGGAAAAATGTAAGTATCAATACTTAAAAATGTAAATCACCCCAGAATTAATTGCATTGCTAACTCACCCCAACACTTAAATAATAATGATAAATGCTGACCAATGCTTAATTATATTGTATATTTTCTTACTCAAAATTATATATTTAAGTAAAACAAGCAACATGTAACTTAATTGCATTGTCGTATGACATAACCATGCATGAATACTAGACAAATGCAGCCAATGTGAATACATACATTTTCAGTCAAGAAATGAATTAATGCATGAATGAATTAAATTATATTGTATTTACTGAAATACATACATTTTCAGTCAAGCAATGAATTAATGCATGAATGAATTAAATTATATTGTATTTACTGACAACAATAGGAAACGTGAACAACAATGAGTAAATGACTGAATAATAGTCACATTAAATAAATACAAGTCAACAACACATGAAACAATGCTTTATTCAAATGTATTGTTCTAACAATCTACCACATATTTACAGGCGGTGAACCCCACATCCTACTGCCATCTAAACACAGCTGTGCAGATTCTGCAGCTTTATTTGGATGAAGCAGCTGACCTTTGCCTGTCTCTGCCGTCCATCAGGTCCCTCATTGCTGCAGTCAGACTGAATCTGACCATGGGTGAAAAGATTTAAAAGATACATTTCTTTTTTTTTGCAGAACTTTTTCTTTCCCAGACCGTTGAACACATTGACAGTGGAATCACCGCAGGCACACATCACAGCCAATCTAAACATGTTGACAAACTTTTTTTTTTTTTGAAGTCAAACGTGCCTATTTCTGTAATACATATGAAAATAATATTTCCCTGAACATTATATCACCTCCAATGAAACTTCATTGGGTGAAGTCTAAATATTTTGATAGAAAAAGACAACCTTCAGCTTTGAATGCTTACCCAGGCAGTCACTTTTTCATCACTGTCTCTTCCCCCACACAGCCAGCACATGTCCATAAGGTCAGCTAGTCAAAGATGCCAAGGTAGAAAAAGCAATGTTATCATAAAGCATGTTCTAAAAACTTCACAAGTATTTTCAGGTAATTGAATAATCAACTTTTTACTAACCCAGTTACAGCAGGTCTAGAAAAGAATCAGCCCCCTTTAAAATAATCACATTTTGTTGCTTTGCAGCCTGAAATTAAGAAGGACACAGTTTTTGTTTTATCCAGCAAATAGCTATTATTTTTCAATCAAGCTTGCATTTGTGGTGGACAGCAGGCAGGACTCTCTGAGTAACACAGATCAGCCTGCAAGCACCATGTGATGACTTCACCTGACCTAGCTAAATATCCCAGACTCAAAGGACCCCTCGGGGTAACACTAATTTTGCATTATCCAACACTTTGTTTTGAAACATGACAATAATTTGAGTCATTCTTATATTGTTAAGGGGAGAGTTCAGCCCAAAATGATAATTCTGTCATTATTTACTCACCATCATGTTGTTCTAAAGCCATATGACTTTCCTCCTTTAGTTGCTATACATGAGGGGAATTTCTAAAGAATGATGATGCTGTTTTTTTAATTACACAGAGATACATCGAGATTAATAATCCATCGAAAGGTAATGCTAAAGCTTTGAAGTTGATGATGCATCAACAGTTTTTCATGTTCTGTGTATATGAAAACCCAATAAAAGATATTGTATAGATTATTATGTTGTGGTATGGATTAATGTGGTCTGCAGATTAATGTTTGAGATTGAGCTGAATTCTGGGCTATACATAATGAACATTCAAACAATACGGACTATGCTGTTCTTGCATAGACTCAGTATTAACCAGGTTTTAAACAGTAATTTTGTCCAATTTCTTAAGACTTACTTTAAGGACAAAGGGCCCACAGGAACTAGAGGGTGACACAGGAGTGCATTTTCAAACCACTACCACAAAAAAAAAAAATCCCGTCCCATCCAAATCCCATGAAAAAACTGAGGGAAAATCCCGTCCCGATCCCAGTAGAATGACTCCCATTCCCTCACTTTGCCAGAATCTGTCAGTTACAGTAAAATACAGTAAAGATCACAGCAGATTGCCCACCTAAGTTGAATAAAAATCCAAAATATAGTTTTTTTTTTTGTGTTATTTTATTGAACTAAAAGCCAGTTTAAACTTCATTAAATTTCATGCAAGTCATCCATGGAAACACACACACACGCGCACGCATTAACCAAATTTTCACTGAGTTTCCATTACGGTGGAGTCCCACTGTTGCTATGAAAGAACAAGAGAGTGTCCACAGATTCCGGACTGAGGCTGGTGCGCCTCTCAATTAATCTTCCAGCAGCTTCCTGGCAACTGGCACCAGCCCACATGACATCTCCTGCCAGAAGTTGAGAAGGGACTGGCCGGTCATCTTTGTAGGCTCATTCATATATTTCAGCACCAATTCGTGGCTCCATGACTCGTTAGTGTTACCACGGTCCTCCCTCTCCTCCTCCTACACACAGCTTGAGAAGAAACTGTGCACCTCTGTGCCTGTGGCCACTAGGTAATTTAATAATTAATTAATAATTTATGCATTTAACAGACGCTTTTATCCATTTGGTTAATGCGTGCGCCACCAACTGTTACGAGTGTGTGGAGCACGTCATTCACTGAACCAGCCACACCAAAGCAAACAGGAGGAGAGCATAAAACTAGAATTGAGTTCAAATTTGAAATATAAAGTTTATTTATATAAAGGTATATTTGTGTATAAAGTTGGGTATCATAGTGTTATTACGATTCCCGATCCCGCCCACTCCCGCTGACATTTTTTCCTGTCCCATCCCAATCACGCGGTCCCGCCCACTCCTGCTGACATTTTTTCCTGTCCCGTCCCAATCACGTGAATATTAGTGATTTTGTTATGTTAGCGTTAGAAGGGGCAAATTTCTTCCCCATGGCCGTTGTAAGTAATATTCTCCCGTGAATTCAAAGTCGTTATGTATAAGACTGATTTCTAGCAGCTGGAGGATAGACTCATCTGGTCTGTGTAGCAAATTAGCTCAAAAGGGAAATGTATATAAATAATTACAATTAATTACAATTATTTACCTCAGCTGCCAGTAGTAACTGTAGCATAATTAATATTACAATCAACTAATCTGTTCGTCCAGCGAACATTCAGTGTAATTTCATATCAGCTCTAAGAAAATATATTTTCGTGGCCACAGAAAATAACTTTCTTACAATACTAATGCATTAGAGCATGTAATTATAGATCGGATCGTAAAAGGGACACTATTCACAAGCGGTGACAGAACTGCTCATGTGTCCCTTATAACAATTTAAAGGTGACCTATTATGCAAAAATCACTTTTATAAGGTGTTTGAACACAGTTGTGTGGCCGCAGTGTGTGAAAACAACCAGCCTATAATGGTAAAAATCCACCCACTCATTGTTTTATAATACCAATAAATCATAAACAGTCTCTCCAAACGAGCGGTTCCAGATTTCTCCCTGTATACACGTCATACCAGGGAAAGGCCCACCCATTTGTGTCGCTCTCTGCCCTATTAGCATAGACCCCGCCCTGAGTGAGAAGCAGCGGTCCGCCATTACTGTTTTCTTGCTATAGCTACTGGAGACACAATGTCTGCACCATAGAGGCATTACAAGTGTCGTGTGTTGAGATGCACCAACGAACATAGGAGTCTCCATAGACCGCTGAGGACACGGTGGTTACATTTCATTTTGGAAGGAAATGTCCAGGAAAACAATTTTTCCAAATTGCCTTTCTGAAAGAGCTTCTTGGCTCTCTGTAAGGCTAATGTTGCTAAAGCTACCATTGTCTCTGTTTTTTTCACTGATGCTGCCTTCACGTGCTACCAGAATGATCGTAAATAGGAATGTGGTAGTTAAAAATTGCATATGAAAGCAATGTGAAGTCAACTGCTTGAATTTGTCGAGCTCATAATCACAAGTGGGACTTTGTGATAGCACACAAAGGCACCATGCGACCAGCAATGTCATTATTTTCCAGTCTATACTCCCAGTCTGTGTAATTCATAAATGCGCATAAATTCATAATTCATTTACTATGCACACAGTACAATCAGACTGCGTCATATTGTCCTGTTTTGTTGTTGCCGGTATGCTGGAGCATGAGCTCTTGAAACTCCGCCCTCTTCTGAAAAGGGAGGCGGGAGCACCAGCTCATTTGCATTTAAAGGGACAAACACAAAAACGGCGTGTTTTGGCTCATTCCCTAAAAGTAGCAATTTCAACAAGCTATAAAAAATTATCTGTTGAGCTATTGAGCTAAAATTTCACATACACACTCTAAGGACATCAGAGACGTATTTTACATCTTGTAAAAAGGGGCATAATAGGTCACCTTTAATGACAAAAAATGTAACATTTATCATAATTTTCAAATTTTTTGCAATTTCTGATTAACTTTGCTTGTCAAATTTTAAGTGGACATATTACATCAAATATTCTATTTATAACAAAAATATTTAAAAATATTGTCATGATTTTGGTAAGTATATATTTACTGAAACCATGACTATTTTATATTTTTTCATAAATGAAGTAAACAACTCAACCCTGTCACGAAAGTGACAGTCACAAGTTTATAACCCTGAAACAATTAGAAATATATATATTTGTGACGGGGTTGTGGTTCTTTGCTCAAAATGGCCACTGCTCCTCATGTAGTGTAGGAGAGTAGACCATATATGGCAGCAATAAAATAAGTACATTCTATATACTTATGGGTTAAAAAAGTTTTGAAAATGAATAATTTTCCATTTTATGTGATGGGGTTGAGTTGTTAAGCTTGACCGACCGTAGCCTCCCTGCCTATAATACGGCTCAAAAATATCAATAAAAATGATGACACTACTTACCTTTTTCTGCACCACTATTAAAGAGACCTGAATGATGTAATTTCTGGTAAATGATGTCACATATGGGTGGAGTCTAAATTATTATCGGCATAGAATGGTTAGTGACGGGGTTGAGTTCAGACTGAAGGACATAACTTTAAAGTGTTTTTTTTTTATAAAATATCTTGCATTTTTTAGAAAAATATTTTTTCACAAGAAAGAAACACAAATAAATGCTTACATTATTGCCAAAATTTGTAGACACTGTGCACATTTTGTTGGATACTGTGAGGATACTGTTTGTTTCAGCTCGGCCTTCAGCACCATCATCCCAAACCTCCTCCTGTCCAAATTAACTCAGCACTCTGTGCCCACCTCCATCAGTGGATCACCAGCTTCTCATCCAGCACCCGCACCATCAGCACTGGCACACCCCAGGGATGTGTGCTCTCCCCACTGCTCTTCTCCCTCTACACGAATGACTGCACCTCTAAAGACCCCTCTGTCAAGCTCCTGAAGTTCACAGATGAAGTTCGCCACACTCATCGGCCTCATCCAGGACAGAGACAATTCTGCTTACAGACAAGAGGTTAAGCAGCTGGCTGTCTGGTGCAGTCTTAACAACCTGGAGCTTAACACGCTCAAAACAATGGAGATGATCGTGGACTTCAGGAGAAACCCCCCTGCACTCCCCCCACTCACCATCATGGACAGCACTGTGACTGCAGTGGAGACATTCAGATTCCTGGGCACCACAATCTCTCAGGACCTAAAGTGGGACACTCAGACTCCATTGTGAAAAAGGCCCAGCAGAGGTTGTACTTCCTTCGCCAGCTGAGGAGGTTTAAAGGTCCCCTGAAATGCTTAGAAACACGCAGCGTTACTCTATGTGTTGACGTCATTTTAACTGAAACAGGAAGACAGGGCGGGACATATCAAGCGGCCCCGCCCCTTTTTAAAATAGCCTATTTTATATTATTTAAAATAGCGTTCGTTTATATCACAGCTTGGGCTAGAGCCGTTCAGAGCCATTGAGCTCCGTAAAGCCGCATTTGACCGGGTATGCCAGCCACAATCTCATCCATATTGCTATAAAATATAGCATTCTGTGTAGAATTCAAATAGCTCCGATACATGTTGTGATCTGCGCCGACTCGCGCATGTGATCCGCTCCATGCTATCCTGTCTCTGGACCGGAGCAGAGTGTGTGTGCGGTGCGGTGGTTAGCGTGACACAGCGCCAAACCAGACTTCTTTTTTTCCTCAATGGAAAGCATATTTACACTGTTTGAATCGTTCCCTGTCCCCAATATAGTGCACTACATGCCATTCACTGTACAGAAAATACTAATTCTGTGGACAAGTGACCGATTTCAGCCGCGGCTTCA
>NW_015544198.1:6630-7617 GCF_001515605.1 Sinocyclocheilus anshuiensis
GACTAACATATTGATACTAACACCCAAAAAAACTTTAATTTGATTTTAGGAAGGCAACACCAGTGACAGTAACACCAGTGACAATTTTAATGAAAAATGCATTTTTCAAAATGTCTGCTGCAGGGTATCAAACCACATGTTGTCAATCATGGCATACTCACTAAATTGAGTAGTTTAATCTATTTGTATTCTATTTTTTTTACAATTCCCTAACAATAAAGTAGGTCATACCAGTGACTTCCACTAAAAGCTTCATATGAAATCATGAGATAAATGAGAAAATTTCTGATAACTGAAAAGAGACAGTGGACTTCACATGGGCCTTTTTTCATAGATCTTCAGGAAATAGGAGGAAGGAAGTCAAGTGATGTCATCAGTGTGATTTTAATTTCAAAATAAATGATTTTTGTTAAACGGTAACACCAGTGACACAACTCCAGGGGACCACTACTTTCATTATATATTTTATAATATTTATTTGGCATTTAGTTTGTCATTTACGTCATATATTCAATAGTTATGAATACATTATTGTATTTTAAATGGTAGAAAAACTGTTTTTGACCTCAACATAAAGCTCTTTTCCTCTGTACATGGCTGTGGGGACGAGCAGTTTTGTGGTGATTGGAATCTTTTATAATTAATTAAAAACAAATATTGCCACATTGATAGTTCAAGAAGGTGTAATTGTTCAAATAACACATTGTTTTATTTTAAAATATTAAAAAATTGTAACCCTAAAGTGTTTTTCAAGCCGCTCAAATTAACGAACGACTCCGACAAACTGTACGTAATGTGTGTATGACTGCAATCAGGGCTGGATTGGTAAATCGGGCATACCGGGCATTTTCCCGGTGGGCAGACACACTTAAGGGGCCGACAGCATTATTTTTTTTTTTTCCAAGGAGCACCACGCAGGGACAGCGAGCAGCCAGTGGCCCATTGGTTTGTCTCCTGTATTGACAGCGTAAACATCCAATCACAATG
>NW_015544198.1:9852-12793 GCF_001515605.1 Sinocyclocheilus anshuiensis
GTCTCATTTTTATAGACTTCAGACTTGACTTCGGACTCGAACTGAAATGACTCCAGACTTGACTCGACTCGAGGAAAAGGACTTGTGAATATTTTAAAAGCAACTCAAGTCTTTTATACTTAAATACTTATATAACTGATTTTCAAAAGTCGGACCGCATCCGCACCCCGGCATCCATCCGGACCGCGAGCCGTAACAGCACCATTTTAAGTGAACGGCGCATCAAAAAAGCAGAGCGGATCACATAACAAGCGCTCAGGGTCGTTTATAGTAAATATCTTTCAGCGCTATATCCTCTAGTATTTTTATCAAAAGCCAAACGCGCTTTATTCAAGACCTTTCAACTCTGTGCGCTTTCTCTCTCTCCGGACGTGCGCCGGCGCCAAGTTCAAGAGCTGCGGATGATGCGGTTATTTTAACAACAACAGAAACAACAATGCTGCAAATATAGTTATTTTTCATACTTTTCATACAAATATGTCATTTATCTATCTATAACCTATGGCTCTGACTGTTCAAACCAGATGTGACCAGACGTTTCTGATCTACATTTAGCATTATTAATCTGTAGGCTAAGAACATTGCAAAAAAGAATCATGTCAGTATAATTGGGAAAATTGTTGTTAGATGGCTAGGATATAAAACTAAAACTTTGAAATTGTTTGTTATCTTTATTTTCTGCTCAAGATGAGAACGTTTTGATTATTGTAGCTACATTGTTTTTAGATGATGCTTTTAAGTAGGCTAAAATATTAAAATAGTATAGATTTCAGGAGGAAAACCCTGAACAGACACAGTATTTATTCTGTCACATGGCCTCGCATGCATCTAAATGTAAAAATGCAATACATGTAAAAAAAAAAATGTAAAAAAAGTTTTTTTTTTTCTTTTCGGACCTCTGTTTGGAAGAAAATATAGAGGGCGCGCCTTGGAACTTTAATTGAATACCCCTGACTTATATAATAAAGAAATACTTTACTTGTATGGTTTGGTAATATCTGTGTCACATATTTTCTTGTGTAGTAGATCAGACTCTTTTATTATAGAATTTCATTACAGAAAAACTTAATGAACATGTTTTGAACATGGTAATGGATTAAAACAGCCTATAAATAACAGGCTGGATGTACAATAACCTTACATCTTAACACCTCTTTTTTTTTTATTAATTTTTTTTTTTTTATAAAGCAGATCATAGAATATTTTGTCTATAGTCTATAAAACAGTTTCTTAACCCTCTATGGTACGCATTATGTTCTAACCATGAAATATTTGTTAAAATATGTTTTTATTACATGAAATAGCTTTAATTATACAAATCAAAAAAATATTTTTGAGAAATAATTTTGGGGGGGTATTTAGGAAAACGTTGCCATATGGCAACAGTGTACCACAATGGAAAATGGCCAAAAAATACTTGGAACTCATGCAAACCAAAAGTAAGTAGGTTCCTATCATTTAACCTTCAAAATGGTACTTAAAAGTATTATAATAATGCTTGCAAACGGACAAAAAAATTCGCTTTTGTACCATATATGCATATCAAATTCATCAGCTTTTTATTGTTTTACATCCAGAAACTTTCCAACAACAAAAACAAGTCTTTTTGAATGTATTATATTAAGTAAATATATGGTAGCTTGGAACATGCACTAATAACATGTAGAACATGAAAACATAAGAACTTCAAAAATACAGGTATAACGATAGGCGGCTCCCTGAATTGGGCCTCTTCTTATATGCTCTTCATTGTTTGCAAAGTGAAGGAATCTTTTGATTGCCTCCCACCTATGCAGTGACATGACATCAGCCACACAATCAACCCTGGTGCTTCTTGCCCAGTACATGCGGGTTCCTGGCAGACTCCACGGACATATGGAAACATATGCCTATGAATTGCTCCAATTCATCATAGGTCAGGTTTAGTGGCTTGTTGATGTTGTATTGGGAAGCATAGATGTTGCTTTGTTCCACAATCTCTTTCATTAAAGTCTTCTTCAGAAGGCTGCGAAAATACTCAACTGGCTGTTTGAGTTCAGTGGCGGAGGGAAGGCTTCCCTTCCATTTTAGCACTGCTGGAATTCTCTTCCGCTTCAGCCAGTTGAGATTTTTGGCCTTTGTTGCAGCTGCACAAAGTTCCTCAATTTCGTCTTGTCCTAAAAATGTTAACAAGTACAAAATAATGAAGGTCAACATCCAATCTTAATCTCTTAGTCACTTCTGCCTCTGACTCTGAAGACTCTCCCTCACTGCCCTCATTCAACTCCATCTCGTCACAGTCACTGAAGGCTAACTCATCCTCACTCTCATCACATGGAAGAGCTAACTCTGCACTCTTCCTATTGCCCTTTCCATAAAATATTGCTGTATTCATTTTCTGAAAAGAATACATAATTTTGTTATTTATACATAAATACAACTATACTACAATAAACACTTCAAATCAATAAATAACTGTGATCATTTTATTTATGCTACTATCTATAATAAATCCCAATGGGGAAATACATTACTGCAATTCCACTGTGGTACAGTGTTGCCATATGGCAACGCACCTATTTTTCCATAGTGGTACAGAGTTGCCATATGGCAACTTTGATATTTTCTTAATTTACAGTAAAACTATGTTAGACAAAATTGATTTGTGAATGAAAATATCTAATTTACTTACCAAAGATGTTGCAAAAAAATCCCCCTTGAGAAAAGATGTTTAGAAATTAAGTTAATAGAGCAATTTCTGGAGCACTTCAACGATCAAAGCTACATTTTCAGCATCATTACTCCTCCTCTTATCTTCAATGTCACATGATCTTCAGAAATCCTTCTAATATGCTGATTTGCTGTTCAAGAAACATTTATTATTTTAAAATTTAAAACAGTTGAGTACATTTTTTTCAGGATTCTTTGATGAATAGAAAGATCCAAAGATCAGCATTTATCT
>NW_015544198.1:12948-16399 GCF_001515605.1 Sinocyclocheilus anshuiensis
TACAAATATTTCACAATATTACTGCTTTTGCTGTATTTTGGATCAAATAAATGCAGGCTTGGTGAGCAGAAGAGACTTCTTTAAAAAGCATTAAAAATCTTACTGTTCAAAAACTTTTGACTGGTAGTGTATATCAATAAGAAGAAAGAATTCTTGTAAGAAAATAGCGATGGCTGAGACAGACTTTCAGTATCATCTTCACTTAAAATGACAATCTAATCCTGTTTATGTGAAATAAGCCGCTCCTGAGCAGGGGCCTGTACCATGATGGTAGATGAACAAACTCAGAGTTGACAAAACCAAACCACTCCAGTCCGGCTTTGTTGGTGCCATGATGCTGACCATCAACTTTCTGTGTCAACTCCGGCTTTGATCCTGAGTTTGTGGAGCACGTGCACATGAATGTGTGACATCACTGGCGAACAGCCAATCACGAGCCTAGGTTAAAGGTTTTGCTAAAGGTTAAGAGATTGAATTATATGATGAATTTAAATGCATTTACAATTTAAAAAAAGTACTTGTTCACGAAAGGACAAATAAAATAAATTATTTTGCTCAATCAGTGCAGTCACAAGTGGAGCCGTGGAGTCTAAATTACTAAGGCAATGAATGGCGGTACAAGCCAAGCCACTTTCATGGAACCTAAAACCCAGGATTGGTGCAAACTAAACTGAAATTTACCTGGCTAGCCAGCTAATCTGGCTTCATGGTACAGGTCCCTGCTTTGCCATTCTTAGACTCAGCATAAGTTTTGTTTTCATTCAGTTGCCCACAAGAATTGACTAGGGGTGGGTGGTCAAGATCTCAATATCTTGATATATTGATACTTCTGATGCATAATGCATATTAAATGTTTTTTTAAACTTGTGAATTTATGATTTAATAAATGTGAAAATGGACCCTGCTAACAAAAATATGTTTTGTTAAGATTTAGGTAATGTCCATGTTAAGTTATAAAACCTTTTTTCTTGAATGTTCACTGAAATTGTTTTTAAATGCTTTTACAAACATTTTTCCTTGGTTATGCAAATGTTACGGGAACATTCCATTTAATCCTTTTGCAAACATTGTTACTTTTGAATGTTCTCTTCTGAACATTGTGAAACAAATTGAGAAAAAACATGAATGATGTATAAATAATGTTTTTGTTTGTAATGTTTTTCGAACATTATTAAAGACTAGATAACTCTGAATGGACAGGCTGCAGAATAACAGTTATCCCCTTCTGATGATGGCCCTGTTTATCATAAACTTTGAAGCCAAAATAATTAACAGTATTAGTTTGTGTATGATAAGAACTATTTTATAATGAATTTGAAGAAAGCAGACCAATCGCAGTTCAGTATGCAAATATTACAATGATGTCATCACAGTTGGTTACATTTCGAATGTTGAACATGTCAACAGGACATTTTCCATGTTTAATCATAACTTTCTTAAAAAACATAATGTTAATAAAAAATAAATGATTTATAATAACTGTTAAACTAAAATTGCTTGTGTGTAATGGATTAATAATAATAGAAATCATATAATTATATAAATCTTATAAAATAATGAAGTAATTATCATTAAAGCCAGACATTTCTTTTAGTACTAGTGACCTTTCATTCGTAGCAATATAAACTGGGGGAGTGACTTTTTTGTGTCAGACATGTGTCACTTTGCTCACATCTGACTGGTCCAATTTCAGTTTGAGATCTCTAACTCAGAACGTAACCTGCAGGTTAGCCGTGGAGTGTAATTTACTAAGGCAATGAACGCTGCTAAAAGCCAAGCCACTTTCATGGTACCTAAAACCCAGGATTGGTGCAAACTAAACTGAAACTTGCCTGGCTAGCCAGCTAATCCGGCTTCATGGTACAGGCCCCAGGTTTGAGCTCACGTACCTGTTGCTATGACAGCAACTCCAAGATGAGCTTTAAAGAACAATCCTGGATCATGTCAAATCATCAACAAAAAAAATCCAGTTTACTGATTAATCCTCGTATGAAGAACGGACCCCAGACAAATACTCATGCTTCCTTCAAGAGCAGCTCAAAAGACCCAAACTGGGCATTTGTTATTATGACATGTCACACGTTAAATTAGGGAAAATCATACAATTCTTTGTAACATTAAACCCAATATCTACTTAGAAAAGGCAGTGTTTCCCCTAGGCTCAATACATTGATAATGTGCCTGCAAACTTTTTTTGTCGTGAACATTGATCTGCTTTTAAAACGGATAACTGTCACTGCGACGACATGTGCGTCATGATATTAGTCCTGCCTTATGTTCACACAGGGCACGTTCTGTGACTGATCTCGGTGATGTTATTAGGTCCCCATCCCGGGATCAGTCCCGGGACGTTTTTGCATTCACACAGAAGGCACTCTAGCAATTTTATGACAATTTTCTGGGATCAGTGCTCTGTGTGAAAGGGGATTAAAACATTAACATACTAAAATATAAATATGAGGAAGTGTCTCAATGAGTCCAAATCTGGTAAGGGGTAATTAAATGTAATCATGTAAAAAAAAAAAATACATGAAATAAAATGAAATAATATTTTATTGAAAAATGAAACAACATTTGATAATTGCCTTAATCTTTTAAACAACTGAGAAAATCACCTACATCAGCATATGAGAGTCAAATTATTGGAAATATTTAAATCAGGAATGTCAGAATAAGCATTTTTTTTTATTGATTATCATGTTTTCACAATAGTTGGAAGGCAACATCACATGCAGTGTTGGGCAAGTTACTCTGAAAATGTAATCAAATTACTGATTACTCCTTTTAAAAGTAATCACGTTACTGTTCTGATTACTTTATTTCAAAAGTAATTAGTAATTAGTTACATTACTAGTGTCACGAATCCGGTACGTGAACTTCCATCCGATCGCCACCAGAGGTCACTCGTCCATCATATTGACTCTCTCACTACACTGGTGACACTACGTCACCACGGACTACATTTCCTATGCACCATTTCACTAATCACACGCTCACCTGAGACCAATTACACACACTACATAACACCCACTCAGTTCCTGCTCCGATCGCCGAGTATTGTTCTGCGTTTAGCACTCCCCAAGTGTTAGCTGCTTTACCGAGCCATTCCGTGTTTCTGTTTAGTCTCTAGTTTTTTGTTTAGCATTTCTCTTCTCTAGCGATAGCTACATCACTGAGCCATTCCTTTTCCCATTTTTTAGTTTTAGTCTTACTTTCCGTGTTGCCTTGTTGTCCGTTTCCTGACCTTCTGCCTGTGTTTATTGGATTACCCCTCTTGTCAAGCCCTCTGGATACTGTTCGCCGATCGTAGACCCACGCTAGCCCAAGGAATATTCTTTGTCTTGCCTGTGCCATACCTGTTTGCTGTTGTTCGACCCTGCCTGTGTTTTTTGACCACTTCTCTTGTGAATAAAGCTTGCACATGGATCCGCACGCCTCTCGTCTCGTCAGC
>NW_015544198.1:17987-18244 GCF_001515605.1 Sinocyclocheilus anshuiensis
CGCGCGCCTCTCGTCTCGTCAGCACTCGCAGCCTGTCATGTCGTAGTCGAAGGAACCGTTAATGACCTCTCCCTATTTGCTGATGGTGCTACTGTAGAACCTCCAGAGGTGGCAGCATCCGCTAGAGAACCTCCAGAGGAGTCCGTAGTATCCGTCTGCGAATCCACGTCCTGTCATGTCACGGCTATGGAGGCCGTCTGTAAACTCTTTGCCTGTCCTGTCACGGCTATGGAGGCCGTCTGCGAATCCTCGTCCTG
>NW_015544198.1:18413-27622 GCF_001515605.1 Sinocyclocheilus anshuiensis
CGTCCTGTTCTGAACCAGCCATGGGGGTTGATTGTGAACTGTCTGTCACAGCCCAAAAACCTGCCTTTGAACCCTTAACCCTGCCTGTCATGAGCCCAGAGATTATTAATGCACACCATGTCTTTCCCGTCAACCCTGTCACTGCCATAGAGACCATCCAAGAACTACCAGCCAGTCCAGTTTCCCTCTATGTCTCTGTCAAGGAATCTAAATCTGAGCTGTCTGTCTGTCTAAATGCTTCTGTTGAGTCTGTTGTTAAACCTTCCGTCTGTTCAGTTTCAGTCAATGAGCCTGCTAATGGACTTTTTGTGTTCCCTGCCTTGGCCCTTGAGGCCATAAATGCTCTGTCTGGCTCGTGTGTCTCAGTTTTCCCTAGATCCCAGTCTCTGCCAGGGGTATCTACTCCAGCCTGGTGGTCTTCTGTCCCGCTCTGGAGGTCTTCTGCTCTGTCTGCTCTGTTCTGGTGGTCTTCTACTCCTTCTGCTTCGGTCTGGTGGTCTTCTGTCCTGCTCTGGTGGTCATCTGCTCCACCGTGGAGATCTTCTGTTCTGCTCTGGTGGTCTTCTGCCCCGCCGTGGGGATCTTTGGTCCCGTCTGCTCTGCTGTGGTGGTCCTCAGCTCCACCTGTACTGCCGGCTCCACCCTGGCTCCCTGCTCCGCCGGCTCTCCCTCAGTCCCTAGTATCTCCTATCCTTGGGCCGTCTGTGAACTCTTTGCCGGTCCTGTCACGGCTATGGAAGCCATTTGTGAACTCTCTGCCTGTCCTGTCAAGGCTATGGAGGCCATTTATTAACTTTTATCCTGCTCTGAACCGGCCGAGGAGGCCATCTCTGAACTCTCGTACTGTTCTGAACCAGCCATGGGGATTGATTTTTTTTCCCTAGATCCCAGTCTCTGCCAGGGGTATCTACTCCAGCCTGGTGGTCTTCTGTCCCGCTCTGGAGGTCTTCTGCTCTGTCTGTTCGTTTATTGGATTACCCCTCTTGTCAAGCCCTCTGGATACTATTCGCCGATCGTAGACCCACGTTAGCCCAAGGAATATTCTTTGTTTTGCCTGTGCCATACCTGTTTGCTGTTGTTCGACCCTGCCTGTGTTTTTTGACCACGTCTCTTGTGAATAATGCGGGAGTCCCGTGAATCATTTTATTCTCCCGCATCCCGCGCGCACACGAGTGTCTACCCGCCCGCAGCAGCACAATTATAACGCGTTAAATTACTCCGTTACTAAAATAGTAATCAAATTACAGTAACGTGTTACTAAGTAATGCGCTACTGCCCAACACTGGTCACAAGTGAAACTAAAATTAGATTCTTTGCACAGCCCTACTAGCTCACATTGAATGTTTTCAAATATGTCACCAAGCATGAAACACACGATTTGGCCAGTCGGCGCTGCCACTGAGTAGGCAGTCATTATTGTACTTTTAACAGTAGGTATTACATGCACTTTTTTTTTTACCGACATCAATGATATTCAAATGATGTGGATTTGAAAACACATAGTTCATAAGTTAATAATTTTTACCTGGCAAGTATTCAGTGATCTGTTTGATGTCCATGAGTGTGTTATATCGATGTTTTTATTTCTGTTATTCCAGCTGACAGCCAGCCTAAGTTTCTGATGGATGTGATAATGTGCGTAGGGGAGGGGGGACTATGATTGATATTTGGGTAATTATATAAGACGTGCTTGAGACGTTCAAAATGCTTTTTGTGTAGTTCTTTATACTTATTTTATGGAATAAAGTAAATTTTTTGGCTTGAGTAAATTAAATGTTACTCAGAAACTGATGTTTGGCTTGACAAACATGTTAATGTCAGCTGTCGCAAATTTGTTGACTTTTGAAAATCAAGTTAATTCTTTACCAGGCAAGGAGTGGTTTTGATGCAAGGAGTTGTTTAATTGTACTTATAATAAACATCTTTTATTTAAAGGTGTGGTCTAATGGATTTTTTCGAAGGCTTGATTGTGTTTATGGGGTGCACAGCAACATGTGTTCATGCTTCGATTTCTTTAAAAATCGCATTATTTTTCACATATTTTACCTTCATTGTACACTGCTTTTCAGCTAGCATAAAAACGGCCGGTTGATTTCCTGCTTCTGTGAAGTCCCTCCCTCAGAAATTCGCAATGGGCTCTGATTAGTTAGCTGGCCGAGTGTGTTGTGATTCGCTGATTGGCTAGTGCACGTTGTCCGGAAACGTCACGCCTCTTACCATAACGGAGAGTTGCATGCACTCCCGTCGTTTTGTAAACAATGGCGTCAGTATTACCGTATCAGTTTGAGCCCGAATCAGACCCAGAAAATATTGAAGAGGATCGACCTGAACCTGTGCAAGCACGACTCCTACAGGACGTTTCAGAATGGTATGTGTTTGTTCTTTTTTTTTTTGAGTTGTAGTTCAGTTTGTTTTGTAGTCTCATATTTTTTAGATATGCTGTCATTTGTAAATGGTACTGCTGTTTGTAAACTTTTGGTGTACGGTTTTATCCTTAAAGCTTTAGTACAGTAAAATAAATGATTGCGTTTTAGCAGTTTTGTGGAGAAATGTTGTATTTTGTAACAGTAACAAGTGTTTGTGTGGTAACAAAACGTGCACTCAAGCTGATTTTTTATTTATTAAAATCTTTTTAGGTGTACGTGTAAGAACTGTGCAAAAAATGCCAACAGAAGCTGAAAACTCTGCTGCAAAGAAACACAGATGGTAATGTAGTTTGCATAATGTGTTTTTACTTATGTTGATTCCTTTCTTCTTATGCTTCAATAATAATTGATTTATTATGAAGGATGAATGTAAGTTGACTGCGTAGTAAATAGTCATTGTCATACATTACTGTTTAGGTTGTAAAACGAATGATGCAGCTTCCAGATCCTCCTACATGTATGGTTCATCATCCTGGTTACGAACCAAATTGCTTAAATCCATATACGTTACAAAATATAAATAACATATACCGAGCGGACTATGGACCAGTGAGGCGCAGAACTGAGGAAGAGTAAGTTTTATTAAATGTAAAGAAATTATACTGTTGACAATTTAAATCGGGTACATAAAACCAAAGAGATACAAAAATATAAAATAAAGTAGCAAACACTGAAAATCGATTCCAAAGACTCTGTAGGAAAAATAAAATAAATATATACACACCCCATATAAATGTTTGCAATGTTTTATATACAATGATGATATATGTTGTCCTTTCCTGTCATAGGTTTTTCCGTTATATATGTCCTATCGCAGCTTTGTCAGCTGGTGCTGGGGCTACCTAGTGACGTTAGGGTTGTCATCCCGTCCTGTGTTGTGTGCCGGAGCCGCCAGGGGCCCGTTCTTCGTCCCTCGCTTAATACATCTGAGATGATTTGAAAGATTCCAGATCTAGTAATCGTGATAACTGATCTCTGGCTAATTTGGTTCTTCAAACGAACTTGTGGATTTGATTAAAATATCAGGATTAAGTTGTTTAAGATTACTGCGCGTTCTTGTGTTCCCCGAAAAGGGCAGATGTATCGATTAGGGATGCGCCGATCCGATATTCATATCGGGTATCGGCTCCGATACTGCCATTTTTTTTGTCGGATCGGGTATCCAATCCATATCCGAGATTGTGCGTATTATTCGGTGTTACTTCTGAAGCCATACGATAGCTTAAAGGGTTACTCCAGCCCAAAATGAAAATTGTCAATCACTTACACTTATGTCGTTCCAAACCCGTAAAAGCTTCGTTCGTCTTCGGAACACAATTTAAGATATTTTGGATGAAAACTGGGAGGCTTGTGCCTGTCCCATTGACTGCCAAGTAAATTACACTGTCAAGGTCCAGAAAACTATGAAAGACATAGCCAGAATAGTCCATCTGCCATCAGTGGTTCAACTTTTCTCCGTTGTGGCTGCCAGTCATTCGTTCAGCCTTTAAACCCTGGTCGCATTCGGTTACGACAGTCAATAATTGTAATAATAAAAATAAATAAATGTCTATGATTTTGCACAAAGGACTTTATCTTCTTGCCGGAGTTTAATGTTGTTTTGGTACTTGCTACCGGATGTCTGTGAGAACAAAACACGGGCATAGAAAAGACTATAAATTGTTTTTAACGCACACAGTAACTGAAATTTAAAACCATTAAAAGAAAGGCCCAATGACTGGTGCACAGATATAATACACTATGCATCAATTTCTCTTCCCTTTGTGCGTTGCACTTTTTAATGCAAAGCGCTGCGTGCTGTGACTCCATGTTGCTTCAGGCGCATCATTCTGCACACCGGATGCGCATATTGTAAGCGCTTCGTGCCGCACTGTATTTGTTTTGTCCTATCGAATCTATCATATGTTGTTGCCTTATTTAAAAATATGCTATACATTTAAAAGAAATGGATTTTAATTTTATAGTATATACTTATATATAAATACATTTATGAATGTTTTTCATTAATGGATTTTATAATACAAATAGCAATGTGTAACATTTTACCATATTTAGTGCAACACTTTTATTTGTTCCCCACAAACTATAGTTTTTTCACTAAATGTTTGGATTTCTAAAATTATTGTGCACTGATTTTTCTAGAATAGCTTTTGCTGCCGAATTATCCACTAACCTAGTTTGATATATTTTTGTCATATATTATGAATATACATATATTTTTTCATATTTATTGTTTATTTTTCTTTATAATGAAGTAGTCTGTATTTAGTAGATTGTGAAAGAGTGATTATCAGTTCCACACACAGAGATATATAAATTCTATATTTAAATGGAAAAAAAAAAAAAAACTTCACTGGTATCGGATCGGTATCGGAAAAAGGCGGATCGGAGCATCCCTAGTATCGATACTCGAAACCACGATTGGCTAGCGGCAAGACAGCAACGTAATGACGTCATATAAAGGTCCAGAAATTTGTCAGGTTTTTTCGTCAGGTGTCTTTTTTAATTATAAGGAAACAGCCAAGCGAACAAAACTACATAAATGTTATAATGGATAAATGAAATGTTCTTTTTATTTATTTTATATTTTTTTACATGATTCCCAATTATTTATATTCACGATTTCTAGTATTTGTACAGGCTTTACATTTTTAGTTCAATGTTGTAATTAGCAATTCATGTAATTTTATCTTTGAAGCCGATTTATTACGTGACCGCATTAATTAAAGTTTCTTAAGGGTGAAGTTCATGTTATCTGCATCTCCTGCACTCCATCAAGCCACTCCCATAATATCTGTCAGCACTCAAATTAATGCACGACTCGGATTAACTGTACAGCATATGTGTAAGACTCTAATACAATTATAAAGGTATTATTTAATCAGGAATAAATCTTTCAATGAGTAAAACTGGCTGTCTATAGTATTATAGAGTGACGTACGAAGAATGGGCCCCAGGAGTTTCCTGATGCAGCAGGACAGTATGTTGGGTTCCGGCCTCCCCTTGACTAAATCGTGATGCATGGCGGGCAATCACGTCTTTCTTCGAGGGTTTCTCAAATTGGGATGACGGAGTTGGTGGAATTGGGATTGACTGCAGCTCTTCCACATATGGCACGGGGTCCAAAAAGACCATCTAGCAGAAGGCTCATGAGGTCATCCACGTAGCCTATTAATAAGACAAAATACCAAGTCACTCTTTTGTTTTATGTAATTACTGAGAAACAATCTACCTTTTGTTGTACAATTTAAATTACATCTTGTAACTTCCACCGACTTCGTTGCTCTGTTGTTAGGTACACATAAGTTAAAATAGCTGAGAAGCTCCAAGCGGCAGTAGCAGAGTGGAAACTTAAAGGCTTGTTTATACACGGGGACGAATATCGCGCGCGATTATCGCCAAAGTTTAACGCCTCGTGACTAAACAAATGGCGCCAATGTGAGTGTGCACACCGACGCGCAAGGCGTAAAAGCGTCATTTTTAAAAAAACGCCTCCGGCTCGGGTTTTTGTTTTTTTTTGGTTTGGTTTGCACCGCGTTAAAAACTGGCCGACCAATGAGATTGGTGCTTTTGTTAACGTCCCTGGAGCTGCTGAAGTTACAGTAAAACACGACTTGGTGGTGCTCAAGCACAAAATGGTCTTGCCGAGCACACATTGATGTCTAACGACAAAGAGGAAGTAAGTAGACCAAGAAGATGCATCGAGGCAAGATGAATGTAGAGCTGCTGGTCTCATTGGTGTCTGAACACAAAGGGCTTTATGACAAACGCGACAGCGAATACAAAAATCTCTATAAGAGGAAGTTTTTCTGGAGAGGAACTGCAGATCAAATAGGATTCGATGTGTACCGGGGTATTTCTGTTTTTCATTAAGTGCCATCTAATGTCTGGGAGTGAATTTGCACACTCAGGCTCATCGCCTGCGAAAATTGCTTGGGTATGAACACAAAAGACGCATCGAAAAACGTTGGCGATAAGCACGCGCGATAATCGTCCCGGTGTGTACGAAGCTTAAGCCTGTTGCAGTGACCACTGACAATGCAAGAAACATTGTTAATGCTGTCAGTGATGCAGGATTGGGTCCACATATTGGATGCTTTGCCCATTCATTGAAGTCGGCATCACAGAAAGGAATGGCTGTCAGCCAGGTATCTTGACTGCTGGGAAAAATCAGAAAAAATGTTGGCTTTTTCCACCGCAGCTCAGTGGCTGCCCATATATTGGAGACAAAGCAGATGATGCTTAACTTGCCAAAACATTGTTTAATACACGCCGTGCCCACACGCTGGAACTCCAGCTATGAGATGGTTGAGCGGTATCTGGAACAGAAATCTGCTGTTTACTCCGCTCTAACAGAAAGAGCCCATAAAAATAAGAATGTAGTGTAACATTTTCTTGAACAAGGTTTTAAATACCTTCTGTATTTGAAAGAATGATCCACCCGTAAAATATGTAGCTGCAGACAACAGCAGGTTTCCTACTGGGGTACTCCCTAAAATGGGCTGGCTCTGCCACTGTCGGTGGAAGTTACACTTTTCACATTGCTGCGTGAATGCAATAAAAGTCCCCATTTGTCTGCTCTGGATGGCACACTTCGTTTTACAAACTGCACACGAACCAAACAACTCTTTAAGGCAGCTTTCAAATACAATGTATTTGTTGTCGGTGTAGTTGGATTGTGTATCTATCCTAAATGAACCAAAAAATAATAAATATTAGGAAATTGCATTCATGTCATCGTTTCTTTCAACTCGTATTCTTTACTACAAAGTTGTCAATATGTATTCATAACTTACGACAATTGAGATTCCTCAGTGACCACAGACTCGGGGGTATATGTGGAGTCATGTCCAGATGGAGTACATCTAATTCTGATTCTGTGTCTTCCTCCTCCTCTAACAAAAGACGAGGTCGCTTGCTTGGCCTAAAGATTGAGCCCTTTAATGGTGTTGAAGACATCTGGCAACATAACAGTTGTTTCAGAGCCAACATCATGACAAGACGCTGTTGCCTGAATACCTAAAATACCTAAAAATGTAGGGTCTACCTGACATCCAACTTCAAGAAGTGTAGATGTGAAGGGAAACTCTGGAGAACTGGGACCCTGCTGAGATGCTGTCTGAAAATAATAATGAGCATGTGTAAGCAATTAAATAATAATAGCAAAATATACATTTGACATGTAAACTGAATTAATGGTTAATAATCAGAAGACCACAGAGACAAAGCTTCATACACGCTTAATAGCACTGTTACTTTCGTCTTGTGTAGCCTAATATCTGTCGCCAGAACTACAAGCATATTACGCAGACTTACCATGGTTTTACCACAGTGGCCAAACACATAGGCCTAACCATTGTTAGCGTGCCTGTAGCTAAATGAGTATAAAACCTGTAATTACAATTATACTGTACACTGATCACATAAACGCCAAAACACACCAGCATTCGATGTTCACATTAAAAGGTAGATCCTGTTGTAAATAATAGTGAAAAATAAACTCTTGTTCCATTATTACGCCTTTTTTACTTAAATATTAATGGAATCAATTAATAAATAATTAATATGTCAAAAACACCATTGTAGTAAACAAATAATAAAACATTTTGCCTGCTGACACAGCTTGATAGAATTACTGTATGCTGTCTACATTTGTTCTTCATTTAAAGGGTTTTGGCAAGCAAATAAAATAAACAATAAAAATAAAATAAAATAAAAATTGATAACATGAAATTATGAACTTTACTTGCCTTAACCGTCTTTCCCTCTCTTCTGAAGAAGCTGAGAAAATCACCTCCTCCTCATACAAGCTGGCTTCTGTGTCGTTAACTCCCGGCACGGGCACAATGAAAAGACAAAGCTTAACAAGTCTGAAATATTACATGCAAAACATTACTTTTAACAATCAACACTTCATCAGCATCAAAATAATTAGGCTAGACTATACATAACGCTGTTTCCTTTAGGAAACTAACGTACATTCAGTTTAACCGCGAAAAAGATGATAAAGAATTAACATGTAAATCTGTTAATAACCCTCTATTAACACCTCACAAAGTGTAAATATTGTAAAATCTTATGTAAATATGACAGAAGACACTCACTGACGTTATATTAAAAGTATCTCTTCCGTTCAGTAAAAGAGGCCGTTGAGACTATTTCTGAGGTAAAAACCGTGTCCGTGTATTTTTCAATATATGCTCTTTTCGGACTATTTCCGCGTTCCATGCAATCTCAAAATACTCCCAGACACAAACAATGAATGATGAATTTACATTTTTAATCTTTACTTACCATAAACGTCTTTCACTCGCTTCCATCTGAAGACGCTGAGAAAATGGCGGCTTCTCGCACTGGTGTCGTCCGATGTTAACGTGACGTGCCTGCTCTCTTTCACGTCCGCGTTCACGTCAGCACCGCTGGGTTATAGATCAAGACCAATTTTCAACCTAAAATTGGGTTAAACCAACCCAGCGTCCTTACCCAGCAGGCTCAATCCAGCATTTGGGTTGAAAAAACAACACAGCATTTTTTAGAGTGCAGGCTTCAGACAATTGGTCAAGCTGGCGTAGTTCCCATATTGTCGTCTACTCTCGCAGCATCTCAAAGTGCAAAGATGTTTTTGGGAAGTGTGCTAAATACATGTTTGTGTTGATGCTTTACGTGTCTAAATGTTTTTATGTCTGTTATTTTGTGGTATTAAACTGGAGTTAAAGGGTTAGTTCACCCAAAAATGAAAATTAGGCTGCGTTTTACTCACCCCCGAGGCATCCTAGGTGTATA
>NW_015544198.1:28436-33819 GCF_001515605.1 Sinocyclocheilus anshuiensis
GCAGCCTAATTTTCATTTTTGGGTGAACTAACCCTTTAACTTCTTTTATATTTCTTTTTTCCCTTCAGACCTGATTGCACTGAAAGAGGAGGGTCAAGAACTGGATGAAACTGAAGAGAAAGATCAGTATGAGAAACATCATGATTTTGTAACTGAAAAGTATAATCGCTCGCAGACTAAAAAAAAAGCGTCCTCACAAAAAAGAGCTCAAAAGACAGGATCTAGAAGTCGTTTCACCTGCAAACAATGTGGAAAAAGTTTCAGTCGACATGGACACCTTAAAATCCACATGAGAATTCACACTGGAGAGAAGCCCTTCACCTGCCAACAGTGTGGAAAGAGTTTTGACCAAAAAAGAGCCTTTACAGTCCACATGAGAATTCACACTAGTGATAGCGCATTCACCTGCCAACAGTGTGGAAAATGTTACAGCAGAAAAGAAAACCTTAGGTACCACATGAGAGTTCACACGGGAGAGAAGCCTTTCATCTGCAAACACTGTGGAAAAAGTTTCACTCGAAGAGGAAGCCTTGAAAGCCACGCGAGAATTCATACTGGAGTGAAGCCTTACACATGCTCTCAGTGTGGAAGGAGTTTTACACATCGACCAACTCTTAATGCCCACATGAGAATGCACACTGGAGAGAAGCCTTACACGTGTTCTCAGTGTGGAAGGAGTTTCGATCAACTGGGAAACCTTAATGTCCACATGAGAATTCACACTGGAGAGAACCCTTTTTCCTGCCAGCAGTGTGAAAAAAGTTTCAGTCGAAAAGGAAACCTTGAAGTCCACATGAGGATTCACACTGGAGAGAGCCCATACACCTGCCAACAGTGTGGAATATGTTTCACTCAAAAAGGAAACCTTAACATTCACATGAGACTACACACTGGAGAAAAGCCATTCACGTGCCAACATTGTAAAAAGACTTTCACATATCAAAGAGACCTGAAACGGCATTTGCAAATCCATTCTGGGAAGAAATTGCAGTGTCGCCCGGTGTGGCAAGAGGTTTACAAAATAGAGCAATTTTAAATATCATATGCGCATTGACTGCGCCTTTCAACCCTCACAATACTCAAAGCGAATGGGAAATTAAAACCAAAATGTTTTTATGTCATAAATAGTAGACACTCAAGTACTATAGAAACATATTAGCTGAGCTCCCACACAATTTTTTAGATAATTATGGGCCATTATTTGAAGCATAAACCATAAGATATGTCCACCCTGCATTGGACACATATATTACTGTTAAATACGTTTTCATTGCAATATTAAGATGCAAATTATACTTTCTGAAAGGTATGATGTCCCTTTCCTAAACAGGGTTATTTGTTTGCCTTCAAATTATAAATACATAAAAGATTTGATGTAAACCATGTGCTTTTAAAGAAACTCATAAAATTTGCACATGTATTTTTATTTTTTTTTGGAGAAAACTGTGATATTTGGATGCAGTTTTTTGTTTGCATGTTATTGCCCCAACACCTAGCTATTGAACACACTGGATTATATAGATATGATTGAATTATTATTTAAAATATTATTGTAAAATATCAAGATCACAGGGTGGACCAGCACATGATGTGGACACATAAAGCAGAACACACAAAGCATGACAAAAATGACAATGAAACATTTAACTTAGAAAAAATAATAAAATTACTTTCTCAATCACGTTGATATGCCCCATCCCATTCATTTTAGTTTAGTTTAATTCATATCGATTCAGTACATCTTAACTAAAAACTCCATGTAAACACCACATTATGAACAGAGCGAAACACACTACATTCACTAACAATAACAACTCCGCTGTTGTCCTGGCTTTAGCTCTGGCAGCTTTCTTTGCCTCCCTCCATTTTGTCCTTTGACAATGTTTTCCTCTCTCAGTGAGGTCATTAATACCTTTCTTCTTCCCTGTATCGCTATCTTTCCTCCATTTCTCCCTTTCTTTCTTAAGGGGTGCTTCTCTTCGCTCGGGGTTTGCATCCCGACGCTTTCTGTATTGCCGTGCAATTTCTGGCTTTACATTTAGAGGCATGTCCTGCGAAAGAGCAATGATTTTATGTTTTTATAAATTACAAAATATTATCTACAGCATATCTTTCTATAAATTACAATATTAAATTTCTATAAATTGCAGTATTATCTACAAATGAATGCTGTGTCCACCCTGTCATGTCTAAGTGGCTGACAGGGTGGACATTTTGAGCTTCAGTTAGTATATTAGCTTACAACAAAGTGTGACTAGCTAAATAGTTAGTCTGGTTGTTGAAGAGAATGTGGTATATTTAAACTTACATATTTTGAAAATACTGTATTCTAATCACTTCTGGCATATTTTATGGCGACAGGGTGGACATGTTAAGCTATGGCAAAGCAAATAAGCAACTCATACGAAGAAAATTTGCCAATTGCAAAGTAACCAACTTACTCACCTCAGCTGTTGAAATTCCCGCCACTGAAGAGACAAAAAATCTGTTGTCCTGATGTCACTAAAGTGGATGCCCTTTTCTTAAAGGGGTCATATGATGCTGCTAAAAAGAACAGTATTTTGTGTATTTGGTGACAATATCAACGTGATTGAGAAAGTAATTTTGTTATTTTTTCTAAGGTAAATGTTTCATTGTCATTTTTGTCATGCTTTGTGTGTTCTGCTTTATGTGTCCACGTCATGTGCTTTAATGACATGTGTTTATGCGGTTTAAGGTTCAAAAAACACATTATTTTCCACATACTGTACATTATTGTTTCTCCTCTATGCCCCGCCTTTCTGAAACACGTTGATTTTTACAAAGCTCATCGGTCTGAAAAAGCGAGGTGTGCTCTGATTGGCCAGCTATCCAGTGCGTTGTGATTGGCCGAATACCTCAAGCGTGTGACGGAAATGTTACGCCTCTCACCATTCATATGACCCCTTTAAAGGGGCAGATTCCCCAATACGACAGGGTGGACAACCATTCAAGGGACATGGACAAACTCTTCTTTTTTTTATTCAATAAAAATATTGTTTTTATTACCAAATGATCAATACACTCAAATTGAGTTTAACAAAAAATTAACAAAATATTAATAGAGAACACAATTTTTTAATTTTATGATTTGACTATATTCTACTCTCATTCAAATGTAATGAGCAGTGCATGGGACATAGCAAAATAAAAAGCATTTTTTTTATGAATATAAAAACTTTGCCTAATATAACACACCATTTCATAGTCATTTTTATGTTAAGTTATCATGGCAAATGTGTTATGTACAGGTCACCAAAAGGCACCCTACAGTGATATTGACCCAGATGTGAGATCCTATTTGTGTTCTTTCTGTGGAAAGAGTTTTAAAGAGCTTTTTAAAATGGCACCAGGAAATGGGTATCTGTGTGAAAGACATAGTTCCCATATTTGACTCAGTTTAATACATTGGAATCGGCATTTTAGATAAATAAATGTCCAACTTGCTGTGATTTTATATAATTGATGTAACTGGCAAATCACAAATAAAATGACTTCACTATGGCTACTGTTGTGTCTATCTATGTATTAGTCAGTCTGTCAGGATTGTTTTAGGGGCACACTTTAAATCAACCTGCAGCAATTCACATTTTCACCCATCTTAACTGTATTACTGACAAATGCTTTGATAATAAATAGACAGCATTACAGCAGAAGTTCTGTCATTACAGTACAAAAACCACAGCTTAACACATGTATATCCATAGATGCAAATAAATTAAGTGATCAGTACAAAAAAGATACAACTAAACAAATATAAAAACATTAAATGTAAACATGAGGTAAGCAGTCAGAGCATCAGCAATAAGCAGTAAACTTCTCTCCTTCTTGCCTCTCCTTACTCTGCCTTAGAGCACATCCCCCTTTGGGCCGCAAGGAGCTCTTGTAGTTGGGCCTCCTAGATCTTTTACCCTGACTGAACCACATTTGTACAACTTCCATGGCATCAATATCATCTTAACTAGGTCCCTCCATACTTACTCTAATCAGTTCCTCCAATCTATCTGTGTTGTTCAAGCCATCTTGGGTATTTTTATAAGGATAAAGTATATTTATAATGCAATGGTTAATGACATAGCATTTATCACTATATAGAATACTATAAAACAGTAAAGGAAGTTCCAAAAGGAAGTTATTTCAAATACTCATCTGGTGTTAAGTTAATTTGGACTAAAAAAACATGTTCTCTTTGTTGGACGACAGGTTAGTAAACAGGCTCACATACATAGCAAAACTGTATCACACGCGTGCTACTGTGGTAAATTTATTTGTCGCACAGACCATTTTTTTCGTAGCACTGTACAGCCCTGACCTTATTAACTATTAAAAAGTTAGCTTAAGAACAAGCAGAAAATATGCCGGTTTCTCCAATAGAGTCCCTGTTTTGATTTCAGTAAATCAGTTCGAGCGAACATGTGATTAATATTCATTAACCCAGCAGCTCATCAATCCTTAACGTGTTGTCTATTGTTAGTATAGTAGTAGAATGAGTAGTAGTATTATCTTTTAATAATAATTACTATTATCTATTTTTTTACAGAAACCCTGAATGACCAACAATATCTTAAGCATCACTGCCGTGACCTTTGACACCATTTTTCACACTATCCTTGTCAATAGACTAATCTCTATTGGCATCACTCACACCCCTTTAGATTGGTTTAAATCTTATCTTTCAGGGCGCACTCAATTTGTTCAGTTGCAATCACTTATTTCCCAACCTTCCCCCGTTAACACTGGTGTGCCTCAGGGCTATGTCTTGGGACCCCTTCTTTTCATCATTTACCTTCTTCCTCTTGGCAATATCTTTCGTAAATACAACATCCTATTTCACTGTTACGCGGATGACACCCAACTCTACTTCTCCAGCAAACCTTATTCCACTCTCCCTCCTTCCTCCCTCACTGACTGTTTCAATTAACTTAAATCCTGGTTTTCCTCCAATTTCCTCAAACTAAACAGTGACAAAACGGAATTTCTTCTAATTGGCACTAAATCAATTTTATCCATAATTGACAGCTTTTCTCTTTCAATTGACAATTCCTCTTTTTCCCCTTCTCCTCAGTTTAAGAGTTTGGGTGTCCTCCTGGACAGTACACTGTCATTTCAATCACATATTAATAATATCACCCGGTCCGCCTATTTTCATCTACGTAATATTAACCGCCTTCGTCCCTCCCTCACTCCTGTAAGGAATTTAACTCATTAATTCTATAAGGGAATTAATCATTAATTTTATTTCTGAAAATTCGATGTCCACCTGATTAGAACTGATTTCAAATTTCAATAGTTTACACCTTATCAACGGTCATCCAGCGAGCCGTTAATGTCCGTGTATCTTAATCTGACTGTGTATTTTCCATGG
>NW_015544198.1:34106-39941 GCF_001515605.1 Sinocyclocheilus anshuiensis
GAGAGAGAGTGAGAGAGAGAGAGAGAGAGAGAGAGAGAGCACTTTGTGTCCCATTTTAACCAGGCTGACTTCGGTCCCTCCCACGGATCGTTGTTCCAATCAGAGAGTGGTTCCTTGTGGTTCCCTGTGTGGTTCCTTTCTTTCATGCACGAATCACATGCTTTCAGTGGGGTGTATTCCTGCACGTTTTAATAACTTCTTATAAAGTGTCGTATAACACACACTGTTCAAAATAAAACATTTTCATCCATACCAAGGTAATTTAAATATCATGACCATTCCCACAAGCCCAAACTTCGCATATCTGGCATACACAGAGTACCTTTAATCACTTTATCTATAATCCGTTGGGGTTTCAGGAAGCAGATGTTCAATGGGTCATGTGGTGGTCACGTATAGATTGAATCACGTTATCACTGTTCCTTAGGTCTGTTGTTTTGCAAGCCTGAGGGTGTGATTAAATTACTGTCCTCTTCCTGTTGGATGTAATAGTTCATTCATTGATGGTCACAAGACATCGTGGTTTCTATATGTTGTGAACGAACTTTCCAGTCCTGAGACAAAGAAAGCTTTGTTGTCTCCTGATTGAATTAGTTTAGATCTCATGACGAGTTGATTCAGTGGCATATCAGAGAGTGTCCGTTCATGATAGAAATCCCTAACCTCCTCATACTACTGCTATTCTTGTTTACAATCTTGTTATTTCCCGTATTGATTATTGTTATTCCCTTCTCTCTGGTCTTCCTCACAAATCCCTTTATAAGCTTCAATTGCTTCAAAACTCAGCAGCCTGTATCATCACCAGAATCCCCTCCTTTCTCCACATCACCCATGTTCTGCAGCAGCTTCACTGGCTTCCGGTTAAGTTTCGCATTGACTTTAAGATTCTCTTGTTCACTTTTAAGGCCATCCATAATCTCGCCCCTTCATATCTGTCTGACCTCCTCCACATCCATATGCCCTCCCGTTCTCTTAGATCTGCCTCTTCTCTTTACCTTACTGTTCCCTTTGCTCGCCTCTCCACCATGGGGAGCAGGGCATTCTGTTGCCCTGCTCCCCGGCTCTGGAATTCACTACCACCTGATATCAGAAATACTGACTTCTCTATCTCTTTTTAAATGCAGACTCCAAGTCTCACTTGTTTAAGATTGCATACCTCACCTAAATTTTATTTGCCCGGTCCCACTTTACTCTGTTTTAGTATTTTGTATATAGTATTTCTTGTTTGTTTTCTATTGTCTTGTTCGTAAATTTATTGTGCGGTGGTGTCCTTGAGTGTTGAGAAAGGCACCTATAAATAAAATGTATTATTATTATTACTACTAAAGTTCTATCATTAAATAGTTCTTAATTATCATAATATCATAATATAATACTTGATTGATTATGAAGCTAAGTTTTAAGAAGCTGTGCCATTTTACAAAGATAAGGTGATTTGGTGGAATCAAATACATATGTATGTGTGTGTGTGTGAAATAGTATAGTATATCAGTCTGGCGAGTAAACTAAAAAATGTACTAGCCAATGGCAATTATATTGCCAAGGTAGAGGGTTGTCCTGGTCAGTCAAGCGAGAGAGTGGGGAACGGCAATGTGGGATAATGAACACGACTGCTGTACATCATTTAAGGATTTTTTGGAGGAGCTCCGTAAGGTTTTCGACCGCTCTGCTCTGGGTGCCAAGGCAGTATGAGCTTTGTCACTGCTGCAGCAGGGAGATCGGTCAGTTTCGGACTACTCAATTGAATTCTGCACGCTCACGGCATCTTGTGGTTGGAATGATAAGGCACAGTGGGATCCTTTTCTTCACGGACTGGCCGAGTATATCAAGGACGAGATCTACTCTTTGGAATTGCCCCCCGTCTCGACGGATTAATCGACCTCGCCATTCGTGTGGATAATCGGATTGCTCTCCGTTCCCGGCATTGGAGGAGTGTGTCCTCACACGAGCCGAGCCTTTTACTAAAGCTGTCTCAGTAGCGGCGAGTGACACGCCTTCTCAGTGTCTCGTCTTTCCTGAGGAGGAAACCTGAGATTACAGGGGGGTTATGATTTCGGTATTATGCATGGGCTCGCAAGGAAAGACGAGACACAAACCCAAAGTATTAGAGCGTCACAAAACTGTCTTTGGTACCGTTACCACGCCTCACTCCCCTTACCACAGGTCCATTGGATTCCACAGAGTAAAGTGAACCAAGGGGTAACCTCCAGACAGGGATCTGACACCCGGCATTAGGTACCTTCAAATGACAGGAACATCACCAAAACA
Source organism: Sinocyclocheilus anshuiensis (assembly GCF_001515605.1). NCBI lineage: Eukaryota > Metazoa > Chordata > Actinopteri > Cypriniformes > Cyprinidae > Sinocyclocheilus > Sinocyclocheilus anshuiensis. The sequence goes on from NW_015544198.1 coordinate 36,375, forward strand.
AGTACAAAAATTGGATTTTGACCCCCGAAAAAAAACACTCCTCTTTCTGGGAGATTGCAACCATAGTCATCTTCCCCCGATAAAAAACGACAAGGTCCAAGTGGTCAGCTATACAGGGGAAAACAAGAGCATGCATATTCCATCCTCAAAAAAAAAAAAAATTCTAACATCTTCGGAAACCCAACAGGTCATTCTACCGTTTGGCCTCAACAACAGAATCATCATCCGGGACAAAAGCCGATACATCCCCCTCCTACTAAGCTGGTCATTTAGAACATTACAAGATAACATTCATTGGACAGCCACAACAGGGGAAGCAATGGTAGATCATTGGCTGACACATTTAAACTTAATCAGATAAAAAGTGCAGAACAAACTACACCAAAGGAAACTATAGTCAATCTCTTCCAAATTTATGTTCTATCCCAAGCAAAAATTAGTTTACTCAACAAAGGCTTATCCTTTATCCCATCACATCTAGTAAAGCCCCAGGACAGACACACTCTCTAGGCAGACCTTGACCAATTCCACTCCCGGATACAAAGAACAGTGTATTTTGAAACGGGAAAGGAAACAACACAGGTGCTACCCTTTTGTGATAGATCCACTTCAAAACCCCCACCCCAACAATTACCCAATCAAATCTGGGATTTTGACAAAAACCACGAGCAATTATAAAAATTATATGCGAACCCTGAAACCCCGATCCAAATTTATCCACGGAAGAGATAGCAGCATTGGACTCTTTGACTAAAAGACTAGATATTGTCATCAAACCAGCAGATAAGGGCAGTGCGGTCGTCATTATGGACAAGCCCCAGTATGTATGTGAAGGCCTCCGACAATTACAAGACCAAGAATTCTACACTAAATTTCCAGCCCCAATCTTCCACGAGTCCATACCCCACATCGAACAAATTGTACAGACCCTCCTTAAAAAAGGTCACATCCAGCAGAGACAGGCAAACTACCTAAAAGGGCACCACTATCAAAGACCGAGACGATTTTATCTATTACCCAAAATCCACAAACCTCGTGACAAGTGGCCGACCACCTTTATGCATCCCAGGTGCCCTATTGTATCGGATTGTGGAAGTGAAAGCTACAGAATCGCAGAATATATCGACTTTCACCTAAACCCGTTGTCCACTAAACACAAGAGCTCTCTAAAAGATACCTATGACTTTGTAAGTAAAATTAAAAATCTAAAGATTCCACCAGAAGCCTTCTTATTCTCTCTAGACGTTGACAGCTTATATACCAACATAGAGACCCCACTGGGTTTGCAAGCTGATAAAGACAATAAACACCCAGATCCATCCAGATGTAGCATGTGGACCAATCATACACACAATTATTTGTTATATTCAACAAATAATTCCTAACACCCCTCACCCAACCAACAAGCCAATGATGAGGGTCAATGGACCCTTCCCCCGAAATGCAACTATCACCTCAAAAAGGCAGAACAGGCCTCTGGTTCCATGGCAACCAAAGACTGCAAATTCTGTATAGTAAAGCAGAACTCAAATCAATAATAAAAATGGAGATTAATAAAAATTGGCAATCTTATTGGGATAATGAGCAAAAGGGCAGGCATCTACATTTAACACAACCAGAGGAAGGAATTCAAGAGGGAGAAGGAAGGAAGATTGTATTCTTTCTAGACTAAGGCTGGGACTACAGGACTTAAAGGTGGGGGTATGTATTTTTTCAAAAAACGCTTTAGAAAACTGAGTCGGGCCGAGTACCAAAACAAACTTGTAGCCAATCAGCAGTAAGGGGCGTGTCTACTCATGATGTGGAGGAGAGAGAGTTCAGTGCACCGACGGACATTAGCCGAGCCGAGCGACAGAAAGATAGAGATGGTGGATAAAAAACAAGAGGAAATTGTCTGCGGAACAAAAGAAGGCTTACGATAAGGCAAGAAGTAGGACCCGTGTAAATATAGTATCAGCTTTCCAGCGCTGGAGAGAACTCAAGGAGCGGAAGGCCTGCAATCGGACGCCAAGGTTGCTTTGTTTCTTCTAGATAGGTGAGTAACACCGTGTCTACACCGGACGTGACAAAGCGACCGTTGAAAATAATTTGAAATTTGTGTTAATACGTCATAAATAGAACGCAGCAGCCATGGCCGGACTTACCATTGGGCTTGAGTGGGCTGCAGCCCATGGGCCCCGCCTTGTAGGGGGCCCCGCCTTACTGCACACGCAAGATCTAAACGGGCCAGCCGGGACTACAACTTACAACTACGACCTTTGAGGCCACAATCAAACAGCATAAACTGGTATTTATGATTATTTCACACAGAAGAAGGACACGCGTATGAATCGCGTCTGCACCGATTGGTTTGTTATCACATGGCTACTTTAAACAGCTCCATTAAGCCTTTAGCCCCAAAGAGCGCACATTTAGAAAGATAATGATAAATTCTCAAATGCTTACACCTCATTTCTTTATGGAGGATTCTATATTACTATATTAATGTTCCACTAAATTATGCAATCATCTGTTGAGTTTTGAGCGCTCTCTCTCGTCTTACTGCCATTACACATAGTGGGGAAGAAATGTCATCAAAATGATTTTAAATAAAAAAAACTAGCAATTGAATGAGTTTGTTTTTATAACATAGCTATGCCTATGATATAGGACATAGTGTATCACACAAACAAGAGTCCTGTTTTTTTTTCTCGAATATCTGCACGATCGCAAATGTACAATAAACAACAACTTACAGAGTAACTTTCAGACACAAAATTCCGTTTTGCTCTGTCAGAAAGAAAATAGAACAAACAGCCGAACCGCTGCATCTCCGAACAGCAGTTTTGTTCCTCAGCGTTACAGGGACCAGCAAATGATTCAATCAGGCTTTAAGTACAGTCGTTTGCAAAGCTAAATTAATCAGCTTTTTAAACGAATCAGTTGATTCAACTCACTCATTAAGACAGTCACTTGCTGCCACCTACTGGCGGTTGTAGTTTCATATTTAAAAAAAGTAGCTTATTTCATTTTTGCAATCATTTAATATTTCTACATTAAAATATTATATTTAAACTTAACATTTCTGCACAATCCATCTATGGATTTTGTTGATAGTGAATTAATTTGATTGTTAATAGCCAGCATGTCTTTTTATTCGATTGAATTTATTGATTAAATAAGAACCTGACATCAGAGGAAACAGATATATCAATAACTATTATAATACTAATAAACCAACATCTCTGGCTTTTTTTTTTTGCTCAAAGTTATTTCAGGGTTTTGATCTCTCAACTGAGAGAACACATCCTGTTTATTATATTATAATAAATATTTAATATCACATTTCAACTTTGACTGTAGCCTAGACATGTTGCATATTAATTGTACTATTTATGAACCTCAAAGCATATGTTTGTGTATTTTGTGTTATTCCATAATGATATTCTATTTGAGGGCATTTGTAGTGTAGGAATAGGGCCCAAACATAACCTCAAGCCCAGGGGCCCCCGCCCCCCTAAGTCCTGCCCTGGGTAGCAGTATTGGTATCAATACATGATTAATAATATACTACTTAGTAAAAAGATG
>NW_015544198.1:40304-53003 GCF_001515605.1 Sinocyclocheilus anshuiensis
GTGTAGACAGCATCACTGATTATAATGGGTTCTATAGTATTTTGTCGCGCCACTCGCGTCCGGTGTAGACACGGTGTAACATTGGTTTTGCTTTGTTTCACAGAACTAATCGTTGCCTGGGCTGCGTATGTGTGGGGCGGAGCTATCAAAATAGGGGCGAGACCATTTTGGGGTAGGGGCGTGTTTGTTTTGGTGATTTGAAATATCAACATTGGCTTCCAGAAATCACTTACCCCACCTTTAAGTTCAAGTCAAGTCAAGTTCTGTTCAAGTTCCTTTCAAGTTCCAAATTCCTTCTGTCACATGCTCAGTTTGTGGACTTCAGGCAGAGACTGGACTCCAAATTACTTTGTCCAAAGGTGAGCAAATTAACGCTGATTCACTACCAATATTTCAAGTAAACAATTACATTAAGATAATCTGAGTGATTTGAAGTGATGTCCATCAGCTGCTTTGATGGTTGCTGTTTGTTTTCTTGACTAAATTGATGTCTTGACTTTATTTATCCAGATACACTCACCTCCTGCCATTTGATGATCCCAAAGAACAGGACTGCCTGGGTGAGGAGTTCTTGGATTTTCAAATGTTAGAAGACACTGACATCCTAGAACGGGTCTGGAAGACTGCCCTGGTCAAAGTGGATGGGGAAAAGGAATTCCACCGAATGGATGTCATATGGGCACACTTGAGTGCAATGAAGAGCCGTTTAACAGGTGCACCCAGGTTCCAAAGACTTGCAAAAGTGGCACAGCTTGTGCTCTGCCTACCACATTCAAATGCAGACTTTGAGAGAACCTTCTCTGTGATAGGCCTCAACAAAACTGAGACAAGAAATAAACTGTCACTAGAGGGTACATTGTCCTCTTTAATGTGCATAAAGATGACTGAGATGGAACCATGCTACAAATATGAGTCACCGGTGCAGATGATCAAAAACTCGAAGTCTGCAGCCTCTGCATACAACAAAGAACATTCAACAAAATAGACTCATGAAATGTCAGAAAAATGTCTGATCTATGTTTCTTCAAAATAAAAGCTTAAATTGCATATTTACATTGATGTTGTTTTCCTAACTGTTACGGTCTTACCACGTAATTTTCTTTTTTGTACCCCTAAAAAGGTGACTGATTCATAAATCTCACTCCAGCTGTAAAGCCAAAGTTGGCAACCCTGGGTAAATCTGACTCCGTGGTCCCTTGAAAAGATAAGTCATGAGAATGGTTGTAATAGCTCCACTGTTACAATCAAAAAGGAAATTGCTATATCAGAGAATTAACTTGTGACTCAGTTTCAAGACAGATTGTTTAACTTCCGTGGACACATCTTTAACATCAGATGGCAGTATTCCATGTACAGGAAACTGCGTGAAAACCTTGGCCCAAATGAATGCCTCATCCATGTAGATTTCAGTGAAAATTACTCCTGCAAATATGCAAAAGAGATATAGGCAGTTCATTTTGGGGGGTTCACACAAGCAGGCAACACTTCATACAGGTGTGTTTTATGCCCAGGCTGAGCCAGCACAAGTGATCTTCTGCTCTATATCTCCAAGCTGAAGGCACAACCCTCCTAGCATTTGGGCCCACTTGGATCCCATTCTTAAAATGATCCAAGGGAACCATCCAAATGTGACCTGTCTGCATTTTTTTAGTGATGGCCCAGCCTCACAGTACAAGCAGAAAACCAATTTCCATCTTTTGTCCTCTGTACCTTTCAAGAAAGGGTTTTCCACAGCCACCTGGAACTTCTTTGAAGCCAGTCATGGCAAGGGGGCACCAGATGGGATAGGTGGAACACTTAAAAGAACTGCAGGCAATTTAGTTAAGCAAGGAAATTATTTGCCTGATGCAGAATCCCTCTTTTACCATTTGAAAAATTCTGGATCAGTGGTACGACTGTTTTATGTTGGAGAAGAGGATGTTGATGCCTGGGTACAAATGATGGAAGAAGTGCCACCACTGAGCACCATAAAGGGAACGATGAAAATTCATCAAGTGGTGAGCACTGAACCCAACTGCCTAAAATACAGAGACATAAGTTGTTTCTGCCAGGCTGAAAAGGGTGTGTATGATTGCCCATGTTATGCACTCCAAGAGGCATCTCTTAAGTTGAAAAAACAACTGAGCAATCGTCATTAGCTTGTTGACTTCGTCCAGAGGTCATAGACAAAGAAAACACCACTGTCCAATGTGTTCACTATTACGATGAACAGCCATGCCCTGGTATCATTCAGAAGCCACAACATCAAAATCAAATGTATGCACAGGAACGGCATAAACAAGCTTTTTTGGCCAAGCCCCAGAGATGATATACATAGGTAACAGTGATGATCAGGTGATTTGTTTTACCCAGTGCCACTACCTGTCAACAAAAGGTCTGTTCAGATCAAACATGACATTTGGGAATACCTTCGAAAACACTTTGAAATCTAAAAAAAAAAAATGGTGATACTGATCATAACCAAAACACCTCTAGGAACACTGCAATAAATAGGCCCAACCTTTGAGCTGTTTTGATTGTTTTGTGTTAAATAAGTTTGTGGATACATGTTTTATTCACTGAAGATGTTCTAAAAAAATGTATTCTCTACTGAAACAGATCACACGTCGTGATTACATCACAATCCAACTGTGCAGACAATTTTTTGTTAAGGAGTGAGAAACCTCCCAGTCAGCAAATTTCCTTTGGCGCGGATCTGGCCCATATCAACAGCTAAAGTGTGGCCCAGATTAGTTTGTGTTCGCCGGCCCAAAACTGAGCACAGAAAAGAATGTGTGCAGTGCTGATTTACACTCATTTATATCACCCAAGACATGAGTGCCTTTTTAAATTAGGAAAATTTTAGCTACTTTAATAACAGGCTATTTTTAGACATAATAAATACCTTATTTATTTGGGTTACAACAGCTATATACATCTTGTTCATTTTGTCAGTGCAAAGTAGATGTTTAATATATACGAATTTGCCATTGTACTATTTTATGGCTGATGTGTTTTAATTAATAAGATAATAAACCACAAACTAAACAACTGTTTTAGCCTAAGGGGAAAAAGCATGCATTTAAAGTAAGGGGAAAATCCAAAAACCTTACACTTATTTGTGTTACAACACGGGTACATCATTCTTATTCAGTGGCGTAGCAAGTCAGCCCCGGGCCCATATGCAAAAAATGTGGACGAGAATTCGCCTCAGTTCAAGTAAACTAATGTTTTCTGAGTCAATGTTGACTATTCATCCTCATTGGACGTGCCTTTAGAGAGAAATGCATCTTTACGGATTACATAATGAAAGAGTTTTTGTATTTAACAAACATAAAATGTTCCAAACATATTTCTAAATTATAATAATAATAAAGAAACAACAAGAAATATGACCACTTTGCCATTAAAAACCAAAACTGAACTATTTTAATAGCTGTGTAATGGGTAAGAGAGAGAGAGAGAAAAGTCACAGTATCCAGTCGGACTCGGGCCAAGAATTCTCATAAAGTTGTTGGACAAGCATTGCTGATGTTGTGTGTGTGTGTGTGTTTTTTTCATTAAAAGTAATATTGAATCAACCTTAAGAATGAATTTAGTTTCAAGAATAGGAAAGACCTAACGTTAAAGATCAGAATAAGCGCTACAGATGTGAGAATGCCAGATTAGTTGCTGCTGAGGTAGACGCTCTTTCTCTGCTGTCTGTAGAAATTGTTGTTAATTCTTAATTTGGGAACGGCAGAGACATGTTACAGGTTATAATATAATCCATAAATCATGGCAACAATTGATTTTTTAAGTCAGTTTAATACGTTTAATCAATTGAAACGACTTTCACAGTCAATTTGATTCAACTTAACTCATATTTAACCGTTGCTTCTTGTCATTGTAGGCTTAGGCTACTTTTTTAAATGAATTTTAATTAATATACTAATGAATCAAATGAATATTATTTATTTTGTATTACATACTGTTCATTCATTTATTTTTAACACCGCACCCCCAGCACCCCCATTTTTTCGTTTCTTGCTATCTGGGCTGTTGCCGGTTGTTTTAATTTTATTTATTTAATACAGTTTTTTTCTAAATGTTGTTTTATCAGAGTAGATACTTCTTGTAATCCTACTCATGATGAATTTCATTAATTTGTTCAATACATTTTTAATTGTTAAACCTTTTATGCAATATGAAGTCTGTGGTGTTACTTCAAAATGTATCTGCAATTTATTTCCTTCAGAGCCATTTAATCTTATAATTAAATGTTTTTAGACTTTAAAGTGGTTTTAATCTTTTAGAATAAAGACTATAAAGGTACCACAGACCATTTTTCCCGTCTTTTTGTGATGTATATCGAAATTGAAAAAATAAAAAACTATTCTCCTTTGGCAGAAATAGGGGCCAAGATGAACAATTAAACATTTAGTTTAAAAAACTGAAATTTAAATGATCAATGAAACTGAATACTGTAATTAATTAATTAATTGATTATTACCTAAAGTTGCATATCCCTGCTCATTTTAGAACAAACCAACATTTTACTTCAAATATTGGTAACACCATAGACCAGTGGTCGGCAACAGGCGGCCCGCCGGCGTCTCTCGTCTGAGTTATATCATGACACTGTCCCTCCACACTCTTTCAACTGTCATGTCCTCTTCAGTGTCGGTGATGAAGTCACACCAATTCAGTACAGTTACGGCCAGCTGACCTTGAACCTGCCAGTAATATTTATGAGATTTTTTCAGGGTTGCCTGTCCATTCACAATTTTAATATGTCCAGCCTCAGAAACTGTAGGAACATCTGGGCATTTCACCTCAGCAAGCCCGAAACAGGGATCTGCATTACAGTCATAAACTTTAGCATCAGGACTGGCACCAAGATAGGGAGCATCCGGGTGTACCACAAAACCACAAGGCGAGACATTCTCATTGAAATATTAAGAGTAGCATTCCAGCACCTCAGGTTCCCTGTCAAGGCCTGTTTTCATTGCCTTAGTTTGCTTTACGCCCTTGAGTATCCGCCTTGCCAGTGCCTCTCCAGATGTCTCTCCTCGCACATGAGAAACCTCATAAAATCTGCAAGCGGTCACTCTAGGCTTGTGCATTTCCTTCCATAATGGACACTTTGATTGGTCTTGAGTTTGCTCCTCTATTACAGCTGCCAACTCCTGTGTGACACTTAGGCTCTCCAAATGGAAGAACTGGTGGCAGTTTGGGACGAAGTGCAAGCTCCTTGGAAATGTGTAACTATCAATAGGGAGTTTTGGGAACACAGGAGCTTCTAGGTGTTTCATGTTGTTTTTGATCACAAGAGGAGGACACTGGTAGGAGAGCACTGAACCTTGGGGCACTGGACCAAATCTGGAGTCCACCAAAGACAGTTCTGTTAAATCATTAAGGACGCAGAAAATCAGAGGTTGGGGAGTGAGTCCTTTGACAGCTTCTCCAATAGCCAATACTGCTGGGTCAGGGAGGCGACCTGAAAAAACGTGCACAGAAATCATTTCAAGACATCACATTAGTCTTGAATTTGTTATGTGACGTTACACCATGGTCTGTCTAAATACTCGATTCTGATTGGCTGGAAGGTGTGCAAAACCCTTTAATGCAGGGGCAGCTCCAGTCAGTTTAATCACTATTAAATATTGATGCGCTGCTTTCATTGAAACAGAGATAGGAGATTGTGCTTCATGCGCACAGACTTTAATTAATAAAAGTCTCTCTAATTCAAATAAATGCTATAATTCACGTAAATAAATGTAATCTTACCACCATACTTTATCTCTGCATCTGATTTAAAGTGGTCAGAATGCTAGATCGAGACGTTACTGAAGAAAATAATCATGTTTACCCGTCTGGTCAACTATTGCGCAGCAAACATCAATAACAGCTTTATCTTGTCTTTAACTTGGCAAATGACCAGGGTATTAGCAGGATAATCCATGGCTAGCTGTGCATTTAACAATCTGAATGCACTGTGCGGAGGCAACCACTTCTCGACGGGTGATTCTTTGCCTCCATGTCGCGCATTAAAGGGATAGTTCACCCAAAAATGAAAATTCTGTCATAATTTACTCACTCTCAAGTTGTTCCAAACCTGTATGAGTTTTTGTTCTGCTGAACACAAAGGAAGATATTTGGAAGAATGTCAGTAACCAAGCAGATATCGCCCCCATTGACTACCATAGTATTTATTTTTTCTACTATGGCAATAAATGGGGGGCGAGATCTGTTTGGTTACAAACATTCTTCCAAATATCTTCCTTTGTGTTCAGCAGAAAAACTCATACAGGTTTGGAACAACTTGAGAATTTTCATTTTTGGGAGAACTATCCCTTTAAAATAATTTTATGCGCAGCTAGCCATGGAGTAACCTTTATGTAATGTAAGATGCTATTTAATGAAAAGTTACCTGTGTATGCTCTGTAGAGTGTAGATTTACATACACTTCTGGAAGACATCCTTGGCTTTTTACCACCACCTGATCTGTAGTCTCTGCAGAAATCCTCTGGAAAAAAACGACAACAGAAATTTTATAAGTATATTTTTAAATAACTGTCATTAATTGGCAATACTAGTGTATAGGTAGTTGTAATGTTACCTGTGTTCTTGGTCTATGCCATGTTTGCAGAGTGCTTGTGCATGCCGTAGTTGGTGGTACTGTCTGCATCTGCATCATGCTGAAGTGGGCAGTTTGGAAAAGCATGGCAACAAGATGATTGCACAAAGCGTTGCCTGCAGTACACGTGCATGATGAGCTAGTGAACTCAACAGGCACTGTGTCAGCTTTCAAAGTGATCCAAGTAAAAGACAAAAGCCAATATCAGTATATTTTAATATAGCAAGTTTTATACTACAGATTGAACATTCATGAGAACATCATGAAAAATGAAAATATTTTTTTGGATAAAACCCCTAAATATAGAAAACTGCAATCGCAGTGTAAGAAAATAAACTTAAAAACTTCCCCCTACACTATAAGCTTTAGTTTCAATATGGTACTACATCAACATTTTGAAAAGTGTAAGTAGGGGTCATGTCATTTTGAGGGTAGAAATTCTGAACGTCTAGTGTAAGGGGTTAGTTTTATAACAACAGATTTTTTCCCCTGGTTTCATAGACGAGGCTTAAGCTAGTCACAGACTAAAATGCATGTTTGAGCTGTTTTAACTGAAAGCAACTTGCACTGATATATCTTAATGTCAGTACCATTGTTTTGTCTCAAAGATGCACACCAGTAATATTTTTTTAAGGCACATTTATAAAAGCTACTTCAATGTTCTAATTTAATTAAGGCCTAATCCTGGCTTAATCCAAGCCCTGTCTGTGAAATCAGGCCTTCATTTCTTATCTAAGGTAACCTGCAAATAATGTGGCTCCTCGACCTATAACACCTATCTATAACCTATAAAGAATCGACCTATAACACCTACACCTCACAACAATCTCCGTTTCTCACACTTGACACTGAATATTGCATGACAAAAATGAACAATCACGTAAGCAATAATTGACGACAGGCCGTTGAATTATTAGAAAAATCATTCGTGTCGTGGCCGTTACACCTCGGGTGTGCATTATTTTTCTAATAATTCAACGGCCCGGAGTCAATTATTCCGCTACGGTTACCACACCTCAAGACATTGATCAGATGATATATTTAAAGGGATTCGTCCGGTTTTTGTACTTAAATTGCTATTGTGAGTAGGATTATTTCTTCCACATCTCATCCAACGCCTCTTTTGCTAGTTCCAAAACGTCATTTTAAAGCTGGTAATGGAGGCTTGAGCCGTTGATAGCATTCTAATGCAGTTATTAGAAAGAGCGAGAGAGACAGAGACACACAGAGAAAGAGAGAGAGAGAGAGCTTGTGAGAACAGCTCAACAGTGTTCTGCAGCAGTGTCTCTAAACAGCACTGTTATTACCTGGCTAGTGAGAAATGTCACGTGTAGCCTTTAAGTTGCTACACTATATAGGCTAACTGATCAAATCGTCAGGGCAGCGCTGACAACACCTTTTTGTGCAAACTGCGTGACCGTAGTGTGCGTGTGCGAGCACATGTGATTGCAGTAATTCCTGTGTGCTGTATAGGTACTGTATGCTAATTTCCGTTATTACAGTTAACTATGCGAAGTGATATGGAACTGTAATGCGGTCAAGAGAGCTGCCTGGAACTATGTTCTCCGTGCGTTTCCCTGAAAATAATTGCACACCTCAGAATGTTCGTCAGCCAATCAGATTCAAGCATTCAACAGCCCCGTAGTATAAATGAAAGATAATTTTAATGACACATTTTCTGACTATTCTTGTCGGTTTACACTATTATTAAGTCTACAATGTGATAAAGATAAGTACAGAAATGTCACGTTAGCTAAAACATGCTAATGTATGGTTCGTTACTTACCTTCGTAATTAAAGCTATAATTTTCGTGGAAGAACTTATATCCTTTGTTGAGTTTTGAGTGCAGAGCGAATGAATGAATGTCCACGAGTCGAAAAACATCCATTGATGTAAATGCCGGTAGATTTTTCAGGGAAGTTGTGAAGAGTAGCGCGCCGGAAGAACCTTTACACAACAAACGCTGCACCGGATGTGCGTTCTAACGTCCGTGAAAAAGGCCTATTGGCTGAGGGGTGCCATATTGTTTTTATTCATTTTGCACTCCTCAAAAAAAAATTATGTTGTAATACATATCACAGAAAAACAAAACATCACAATGTAAGTCTCTTTCCAGTATTGTGCAGCCCTAATCTATGGTGTTAGTCATTGCTTTTGTTTGTCCTTAAGAACTTTTATGGAGCAGAGAATCTGCAGGGCAAAGTATTTGCTGCAGTTGTAAAAAAGAAATGGGAAAACCCTTGCCAATTCACTTTCCAAAAATATTTGTTTTTTCATTATTGTTTTATGATTTTTTTTTAAATGGTTACTGCAGATTTTTTAATGGTTACAAACGGCTTTATTTAAAAAGCATTAACTGCAGTTGTTGATGCAGTGATAGTCTCTCTGTTGGTTATATTAGCATTGCTAACTGGGCAGTTGAAGTACTTAAAAAGACCAAGTAAGTGTTACTCCAGTAAATTTAAGGCAATTGGTTTGCATGGTTTTAACTAGAGGTGCGCCGATCTGATATTCAGGATCGGTATTGCTCTGATACTGCCATTTTCTGCTGGATCGGGGTATCGGTCCGACGAGACCGATCCAAATACGATATTCTGCGTATACCATTCTGTGTTTGTTAAGCCCCACGAAAGGCACAAACATTATAAAGCACCATAAAGTTTTTGTGCACTATATTTCAAGTGTTCTGAAGCTATTCTGTAGTATAATGTGAGGTACAGATGAATATTTAAGTCAAATTCACATAGCTCTTCTCTCCGCTGCGGGTGTCTTACGACAGTAAAGACGATGAAAATCTCTCCAAGATAATTCAATGTTCCTATTATTATACTTGATCTGTAGATAAAGATCAATGATTTTGCATAAAAGGACTTTATGTTGCTGGAGTTTAGTGCTGTTTCTAAAGCATGTTACTTTCTACCGGGTGTCTGATCACTGGAGTAGAGAGCACTATGAATTGTTCTTCACGTGCAGAGTAACTGAAATTTAAAACGGTTAAAAGAAGAGATTAAATAAACTATCGCACAGATATAATACACTACGCATTAATGTCTCTTCCCTTTGTGCTTTGAACTTTTTATGTGGAGCGCTGCGCGCTGTGAGTCCGTGTTGCTTCAAGCACATCATTCAGTACACGGGATGTGCATAAGCGCTTTGTGCCACTCTGTATTAGAGCCCTTCATATTATAATACTTTTACGCAATGAAAGATTGTTAATAGCCTTTCTTGTTCTGTCCTATCTATCATATGTTGCTGCCTCATTATTGTATGCAATAAATTAAATACATTTCTTTTACATTTATAGCACATTTATATATAAATATATTTACTTGTTTTTCATGAATGTATATTACAATGCAAAGAGCAATGTGTAACATTTTACCAGATTACACCTATTTACTTTTATTTTTCCCCCACTAAATAATGTTTTTGTCCTCTAAATGTTTAGATTTTATACAATTATTGTAAACTAATTTTTGTAGAATAACTTTTGCTGCTGAATTATCCACTAACCTAGTTTATAATAGTATTTTTCTCAGATTATGATTATATATTTTTCCATTTGTTATTTTTCTTTATAATGAAGTAGTCTATATTTAGTAGATTGTGTGTAACATACAAAAGAGTTATGATCAGGTCAACACACACTGAGGTATAGAAATAAAATAAGAACTGCGCTGGTATCGGATTGGGATCGGTATTGTCCGATACTCAGAATTTTTGGTATCGGATCGGGATCGGTTCTGAAAAAATGATATCGTGCCACCCCTAGTTTTAACAACTAAACTGGATCACTGTTCAACATACCTGTCAACCCTCCCGTTTTTCCTGGGATTCTCCTGTATTTTACCATTCTATCCCGCTATCATCCCTTTTAAATATTTTCCCTTATTTCTCCCATAATTGTAATCTTTCTATAAAAAAATCCCACAGGGCGTATTTGATATGTTTGCTACATTCGCCTCCGGTAAAGCAGGTGGCAGTATATAGAACATTAGCTGTAACACTCAAATGGCACCCGCCAATAAAACAAGAAGGAGAAGAATAGCGGTCGATGAAGAACAGCATCCTGAGAATGGAGGAACGTGAGAGAGATGGCGTTGCGAAAACTGTGCAAGTATCTTAACAAATTGGAGGAGACTTAACCAAGAGCAACATCGGGCAAAGTCATGCTTTTTGTAAAATATGGTACACTGATTTTTGTGTATCACACGGAAGGAAAAGTGATCTGAGTCAACATGACAAATCTGCAAAGCACAAGTGCGCTTAAGAGAAGGTGTTAAGGAATGCAAAGTCTGCGACCTATGTGTATAACAAGTCCCTTGCACATGCAAGAGAGCCACACGACAAATAAATTGGTATTCCCCATCCATTCTCTTGCATAGTGGGGTGTAGGGTGGGGGGATTTCCCTTGTTGACAGGTATGCTGTTCAAGTAAATACAACTTTTTATTGGCACAGCAACAACATAATTGGCACAGAAAGTTTTTATGCTGCAAAGGAAAGTATAGCTGAGTATCATCAGTATACAGGTGAAAAGACACTCCATGTTTCTCAAAGATAGCATCCATCGGTAGCATGCTGTAAATAAAGTAAATAACACTGGGCCAAGAATTGATCCCTGTGGCACTCCACATGCAAGTGGGCGTGAGGACGAACTATGTTGGCTAATAAAAAAACACTAAATCTTCTATTTGTTAGAATAGATTGAAACCATTTTAACATTGTGCCCTGCCCTGTAAGTAAGGAAATACGTCGCTTCCTGTTTGTTGCTGCCGTGTGTTTTGAGTTTGAGCGCCGTCAAGTTAATTCTTTATCGTCTATTTTTTATCTTAAAATCAATTTTATACACCATCATTTTCGTTTCTACACTAGTTCTATTTTGACTTCCCGAGTCCGCTATTAGCATATAGGCTGTAAGCATCGCCAGCGTGGTTGCCGCTAATCTCGTTTACATTACTAATACACTATTCACTGTTACTTGCTTTAATGGCGGATGTGTGTCTAACTTTGTGTGCAGGTGAGGACCGAATGCAGCTCGAGCTGGAGGACGTGGAGAAGCAGATCCGCGACCTGGTGGAGAGGCAGGCCCAGCGGATAGAGCGGAGAGCCGCACTGGAAACATCCCGGGCTGACGCTCACAAGTCCGGGGCAAGTATACAGCACGCTACTAACTCTCCCACCACCTCTACTCCGTGTGTTTCTCTGCTTCAGGAGCCTGATCGAGACGGTGCGCAGCACATCGCCCGCGACGAGGATCATCGTGTCAGGACTGCTTTCCACGTATCGACAAGGACATGAAAGGTTCAGTAGACTTTTTGCTTTAAATGAATGGTTATTGTCATGGTGTAAAGAACAGAAACTGCTCTTTGTTAATAATTGGAATCTTTTCTGGGAGCGTCCTAGGCTTTTTCGCGCTGATGGCCTGCACCCCAGCAGAGTCGGAGCGGAACTCCTGTCGTACAACATCTCCAGGATGCTACGCACCATATGACTAGTAAGTCAAATCTCAAATAACTGCCATGATGACTTTTGTTCCAATTCTCAAATAACTGCTCTGATGGCTTTTGTTCTACCCACTTAAATGATAGAATTACTTGCGCTGTCCAATCTATAAAGACTGTATCTGTTTCCCGAATAGTGAGGTCAAAATATAAATTTAATGCAGGATCTAGAAAAAATCTGATCGTGATTAAACCAGAAAAATGTAAAATAAATTAACAAAAGCTATTTTTAAAGTTTGGGCTCCTAAACTTAAGATCACTCACACCCAAAGCAGTTATTGTAAATGAACTGATCACAGATAATAATTTTGATGTACTCTGCTTGACTGAAACCTGGCTCCAACCAAATGATTATATTGGTCTAAATTAGTCTACTCCACCAAGGTACTGTTATAAGCATGAGCCCCATCAGATTGGTCGTGGCGGCAGTGTTGCAACAATATATAGTGAGTATCGTGCATGCTGCGTATTACTGGTATTAACTATATGGCTCCACGTTATCATCCGGGCAGAACTACCAAAGCCACCAAAGATAGATTCACAAATAACCTGCCTGATTTATCTCAACTGCTCTGTGTACCCATAAATACACATGAA
>NW_015544198.1:53298-53532 GCF_001515605.1 Sinocyclocheilus anshuiensis
GTTAAAATTACAAATGACTTGCTTCTTGCGTCAGACCAAGGCTGCATCTCATTGCTAGTTTTACTTGATCTTAGTGCAGCATTCGACACTATAGATCATGTCATACTCATAGATCAATTACAAAACTATACGGGTATTCAAGGGCAGGCTTTAAGATGGTTTAGATCAGGAGTGTCCAAACTCCAAAAAACAGTAAACAGAATCTCTTGGATTACAATTTGCAACTAGACGGAT
>NW_015544199.1:0-5217 GCF_001515605.1 Sinocyclocheilus anshuiensis
GTGTGTGTGTGTGTGTGTGTGTGTGTGAGAGTGTGAGAGAGTGAGAGTGTGTGTGTGTGCGTGTGTGTGATGTCACTCAGTGTGAGTCATTCTCGTGAGTCACATTCACACCACAGATCATGACATCATCAGCTGATCTCTGAGGTGAAGATCGTTAACGGCTCAATAAACATCAGAATCTCAGTCTGAGATCTTTTATTAAAAAAAAGTGATTAAAATGGAAAATCCATTTGAACAGATGATCTTCAGAAGTGTTTGATGTGACTGAGCTTTTATGACAATGAACACGTTCCACCCTTAATAAATAATATTTCTGGCATCATTGTATATGATGCTTCATGGCACTAAATGAAATGTCAATGCAGACTGTGAAAGTCGGTCTCTTCTGTCAGGAAAAAGAGGGCGTGTCCAGTTCGGAAGATTCACATCATCTGAAGGACTCAATCAAGGCCTGATCATAACTCACGTTTATGAGGCTTTGACCGAACGCCAGACATCATCGTCACACATCATTTAATCTGAGCTCCGCGGCGGCCGGGAACGTAACTGGTTTTTGGTTGCTGGGTTCAAAGGTCATGCTAAAACAAAAGCCTAGCGGCTCTGAAGTGACCGGCGGCGTGTAAAACCACGACAGTGACAGAATCAGAACCCAGTGGCTTTCAGATCAACCCATAGAGAGACGAGCGAGACGTTCACATACAGAATCTGGAGTCATAAAAGGAAATATTTCAGATCAGATCACAGATGAGGATCTGAGCTCATCTGATTATGAGGAAACATTTGTGCATGTTAAATGCATAAAACACGTGACTGTATGGAATGTTCTCTCAATAATCATAAGAAATATGAAATTATGCAGGATACAGCAGCACAGTCTTGCAGCATTTGTGGAAGGAGCCACACCTTAAATCCACCCGCCCCCACGACACACAAACCCACAACACACACACACACACACACACACACAAACCCACGACACACACACACACACACACGAGACTCGCCTGAAAATCTTCAGGACGCGATTATAATTCCCCTGCACTGACGCACACTCGCGCGTCAGATTCACTGTCACTGTATTCAAATGAAGAACGGAGGAGCCGCTTCTGCAGGAGGACCACACCCTTCCCTCATCTTCCTCAGTCTGCAGCTCCATCTCTCTCTCTCTCCGTCTGAGGCACTTCTCTGTCTCGTCTCCGACGCTCCGCTGATCTTAACGCTCGCGTCGCGTCGCGCTCAATGGGGCGTAAGAACAAAAGAGACGCGGAGCGCACCTGCGGTTTGTGTGAGTAAAGAGTGAAGGTGTTTAACGCACGGATTCCTCAAAAGCGGCGCGGATCTGTTTGAATCTTTAGAGCATTGAACCTCCCGTTCACTGTATGAGACGGTAAAGCCGCTGTATACCGGAGACGTTCACCGGAGCCCCGCCCTGAGCGCGATCAGAGCTTCATTACATCCAGCTTCCATCTCCAGAGAAATCATTATGATTCCTGTGAGACATTAATATAAGTGTGCTGATCTCCTCAGAGAGCCTCGCACACGCACACACACACACACACACACACACACACACCACACCCTGAACTCCTCTCTCTCTCACACACACACACACACACACTCCAGCTCCACTACTTCACTCATATAAAAGAGCATCAGACTCAGATACACCTGACTGACAGGCACGGTCTCAAACACAGCGACAGCCTCCATCATTTCAGTTTACAGCAGTAAAAGTGAGAAGAATCCAGATATTTACCGGTTTAGTTCTCCTGATACAGCACAGCATAGTCGTATCCGTTCAGCGCCTCGCTCTGTTTCTTCCGTTTCTCTCTCTTCTCTCTCTCTCTCTCTGTTCTCTCTCTCACACACCGGCTGTATCAACAGCTGATGACTCTGATGCTTAAACTCATCACAGTTGAGCCTCAGTCACACTGTCTGTCTGTCTGCGCTGCCACTGCCAACAATGAGAATAATCCCACCCTATAACCCCCCCATCTCTCTCTCTCTATCTCACACACACACTCACGCGGCCCCGCCCTGATCGCACTCAGAATGAATGACTGAATAGCTGAGGGTCCGGCTGCTCAAGGGTTAACAGAGCTGTGTGTGCAGGAACATTATTAGGCTGCCTGTGCTTTCAGAGCACCGTTCACATGGAAACAGCTCCGAATCGATGGCCCGGGTGTGGATGGGCTCCTTCTCTCCGGCTGGGGCTCTTTCTGACCATCTCCATCAGAGCTGCACGCTCGGCTCACAACATTAAAACATCTTCTTCTTCTTGTTCTTCTGCGTCTGTGAAGGTCAAACCACCCACATGTTCAAACACTGCGCTTTCTCTCACAGCAACATCTCTGAAACACACACACACACACGCATGAATCACATTTATTTATATAACGCTTCACACTGAATTGTTTCAAAGCAGCTTCACAGCATTAAACAGAGAAATAGTGTTGTAAATGCATCAATTATAGAAGAGCGAAATTCTCATTAGCAGAGAAATAAATGGCAGAATCAATCAGGAGCGTTTATGCGGCTGAACGTTTGGTTTAACTGGAATTACTGCTGTATTTCTGCATGAGGTCTCCACGTGCCTTCTGGTCACTCAAAGATCTGTCCCACAAACTGACATCAGTACAAGAGATGCAGAGGTCAGAGGTCACAGGTCAGCATCCTGAATACTGATGGTTGACGGCACGATCGCTGATGCTTTGAAGAATCATTTCACACCATGACTCTCCATCTTCTGTGGAACACGAAAGCAGATATTTTGAGAAGAGTCTCAGCGGTTTTGTCCATGCACTGATAGTCAGTGGGGTCCAATACTGTTCAGTTCCCAATGTTCTTCAGAATATTATTTGTGTTCCACTGAAGAAAGAAGCCGCTAGACTCAGATATCTGTCAAAATAGGGAAGAAAAATCATAACTTCAGTTTCAAGTCGTCTTTACGGACCTGACGGAATCCATCCCTTTTACTACAAATAAAACCAAAAAACCATGGCGTGCATATGATACACACCCCTAAACCTAACCATTGCATGTGCACACCAAAGTCAATTTCTGCGTATAAACGGTACACCAAATAGAAACATAAAATCATGCCATTGAAATGCACTTTCATGAGTTGGGGTTGTTCTGATGACATGAATAATCCTGCTCTCTGAAGACAGCCAGGCTCAGAGTTCAGGACGAGCGGTCAGTGGCTCTCCTACTCAACATCCACTTCACAGTCACTCACGCGTTCTCTGTTCGAGACCCACCGCTGAGGAAAGACCTGGAAACCTGTCTGGACATCAGAACAGAAACAGACAACAGCAAAGGCAGAGATTTAGGCTTTGAAACTCTTCCAGCTCAACAATCGCAGTAGAGTCAAACGGAAGAGTTGTGTTCTGTTCGGATGTGAGATGAAGCTCCTGCGGTTTCCTACATGAGAGAAGAGCACGGATTAGTTCAGGAGAGGAAACGCTATCACAGTCACAAATCTAATAATAAATGACATTTATGCAGCGTTTGCTTATACAGGCAGCAGCTCCAATGACTTTACAAAGAAGAGTGACTGTGAAATGAGAACATATGGAAAACGTTAAATATAAACACACAACAGAGCATGTGTGTGTCCTCATGAATATTCATGAGCAGTGTGTGACGTGATGAAGATCTCTGTGCGGTCAGATTTGTGTGTGTTTGATGGTGTTTGTGCTACAGGTGTAACAGTGTCTCAGTAATCAGTGCGACGGATCGTGAACGATTCTTTCCTCTGAGACTGTAGTGCATTTGCATTTTGCTGATTCAGATCTTCAGATTCGATACCTTCAGTCTGCATCAGACACCCTAAACGAACTGCTCCTCCACCCCCGATCAGGCCGGCAACTGTTGCCAAGGCAACCACATGGAAACGGCATCCTCTGACTCCAGCTGACGGAGGAACTCCATCCATCTCTCCCTCTAGTGTGTGTGTGTGTGTGTTCACAAGACCCCACGGGCGCTGCTGATGCTCGGTCTCCATGGCAACAGGCCAGAGCGACATCCAGAGAGGATGACTAACACACACACACACACACACGCACAGGGCTGTAAAATATTTCTCAAAAGCATCAAAAAAACCTCCTCGGAACGGCTTCACATCCACTGAAGATCCTGGAGGATCATGATGCTGTTCAGGAAAATGTCTTGAGAAGAATCATAACTAATAATGAACCAATCACATTCATTAAAGACATCAGCCAATGAAAATAAAACCATTAGCAGCGTTCCTTTGATCGTCATCATATTTCATGTGAACGGAAAAGGCACAAATATGTCAGTAAATGATGCGAGTGACATGATGACTATGACATTAATCTCAAAACACACACAAAATGAGCTCACTTTCCCTCTACACAAACACTATGGATGGAGATTGAGGAGATCAGACTTGTGTGTTTAATTTAAATGCTCTTTATTTAGATTTTGTTCATTTTGTTAATACTTCAATATATTTGACCTTAAACATTAGAAAAAACAACTTCCAAACATCTGCATTCAGAGCCATTATAGAGAATCAACCTGCTGTACAGCGCATGGAAATAAATGATGTCGATCATATTTCAGCATTAACTGAAAGCTTTCTCGTTAATTAAACAGCTGAAATCAGCAGCGTCACCGTCAGTAATAAAGCCTCCGACCGGAATGAAGAAAATGCCAGAGGAAGCAAACGGAGACAGACTTCAGATGCTAATGTTGCTCTGTGATGGCTGTTACATGAGACACGGATCAAAGATAAAGCTAAAGTTCATAATGTTAAAGTTATATTTCATATTTATCTAAAAAACAGGATCTGTACCATGATTTTCATCAGAGTAACATCCAGAGACACATGCAGGACCTCAGCCAATCAGAACGCCCGGATCTCTCGAGAGTGATCATGTGACCGTCTGAGGAGGCGCTGTATGCAGATTCACTGATGTCCAATCAGATCGTCTTCTGGCTGGTTGCCACTCCGCTTTATAGCCATTTAATTCATAGCTTACAGTAACAGTCCATCATTTTCTGTCATAAATAATCAAAATTATTCACTCGAACAGGAAGTCTCATCAGCATGATGACATCTGGGGTTTAGCAAACTTTATCCATGCAAAAAACACACACACACACACACACTAAATAATCATCACTCGAACAGGAAGTCTCATCAGCATGATGACATCTGGGGTTTAGCAAACTTTATCCATTATCCAT
>NW_015544199.1:6973-24306 GCF_001515605.1 Sinocyclocheilus anshuiensis
AAAACACACACACACACACACACACACACACACACACACACACACTCTCACACACACACACACACACACACTCAGGAGTTGTTCGTCTAACACTGTGACTCGGTGAAGGTGTGCTCATGCAGTTTTTTATGCATCATGTAGCCGTCCTCATATTCAAAATCCTGAAATAAACACCACAGTCAGTTTATTTCTATAGTGCTTTATACACATAATTTAAAAGCAGCTTCACTAAAATAAAGAGGAAAATAACATTGTTAATGTTGCAAAATTCATAACTTATGAAACTAACGGAGTTTCATCTGTAAAGCAGCTCTACAGAAGACAACAGTGCATAACAGTCAGTTCCAGAAGTGAAAACTCCATTCTTTTTCTCTATGGGGAAGCTGATTTTGAACAATAACAATAATCTTTACAGATAGACCTGTTGTGAGCGTCAATGAGGTTGTTCATCAATTCTGTACGCTTCTATTAAACCCATCTGTTTGCGTTAATTCAACTTACTTTAAAAATATTCCTGTTTAATAACAAAATTCATGGTGAAAAACTACATTTCCCATGATGCTGCACTGAAAATTCCACCAATCAGAGAGTCGCAGCAAACAAAGAGATATTTAGCTCCACCCACTCCCACAAATTAATTAAGCCTCTCTATGCTCTCAGATTCCTTAAATATTTGAGTATATATATGCATACTTGGCATTTTACTTAAAAATAATAACTTTAGTTCTCCGTTATTTTTAATCAATTTCTGTCATTCATTGGGTTGTAGTTCTTTCCTTCACTAAAGCTGTTAAGTTCACAATCGAGTATCTTCGTCTTTATATTGATTTTCATTTACTTTTTGCTTCAAATCAAAGTTTGTAACATTGCGATTCTCCTCATGTCTGGTTGGTTTGGTTCATGGCTTATAATCCTTTAAGGAAGACTTTTAAAAAAAATCCCTATGAGATAAATAAATGAGAAAAATACTTCCAGAACCAGTGCTGCATGTCATAATTCAACTCAATTCAGTTCAGCGTTGATTCAAATCAGTTCAGTAACAGTAAGAGTGTTGCTAAGCTAATCAGTTATGAACACGTCCAATTCTGTTTAAAGTCTAAATAAACTCTCCCAACACACATAAACCAACACAGACGGAGGATTACCTTAAAGTAGCAGCAGCACAGGGAGCATTTCTGCTGCGTCTGGCCGTAGAAATACTCATCACTGTGAACAGACACACAGTCATCACTCACATCTAACATCACTCTGAACCGCTGGATTCCTGCACATCACTTCTTACCCAGTGACCTCCTCGATGGGCGAGTGATGGGCCGCGGGACTCTTCTCTTTCACGGACCAGCACGGACACAGGATTCGACCCAGCAGCACCAGCGTGATGATTCCTGACGGCACCAGAACAAACACCAGCAGCACGCCGACATCCGTGAACATCACCGACAGCCCTAACAGACACACAGACTGCGTCAGAACTGAACCAGTAAAACTATGATCATACTGCGTCTGGGTGAATCTCACGAGGAAACGTCCGGGTCGGATTTCACCCCATTAAAAACAAAACCACAAAAAATACTACTTTTTATTTTGGAAGCACTGTGTCATTATATTCATGACACCCTTTATTTATATAGCACTTTACACAATATTAATTGTTAAAGATATACAGTTCAGACAAAAATGAAAATGTGCTCACCCCTGGCCTTCCGAGATCAGGATGAGTTTGTTTCTTCATGGGAAAAGATTTGGTGAAATTTAGCATTACATCATTTTTGATGCCTAAAGCCGTTTGTAAAATAACGTCCATAATAACTCTTCCTGCAGTGAAAAAGCCCATCTCCTGTTGTCTCTCGCATCAAAATCCAGCCACATATATGTTTAGATGAGCTCTAAACAAATGAGATGAGTCCAAACCAGATGAGTCCTCTGCACAATCTGACTCTGCTGCAGTCTAGAATTAAACTGCTGGTCTCGCCAGAGAATGACACAGTTTCCCTGTTTAATACTGTAAAGCTGCTTTGACACAATTTGCATTGTAAAAAGCCCTGTATAAATAATGGTGACTTGACTTGACTTGACTTTAGAGCTGTTTTGGCTTGTAAACGGTGCTTGATCTGTGCAGATTTCTCTCCTGATTCAGACCAGACCAGTTTTTCACTGGAGGAAGCATTATTATGAATTATGGACTCAGATTTTAGTCAAAAAATGCTGGATTGTTTCAGCTTTTGCTTCTCCAGATCTCTTAACTGATGGACTGGAGTGCTGTGGATTACTTGTGGATTATTGTGATGTTTTTATCAGCTGTTTGGACTCTCATTCTGACGGCACCCATTCACTGCAGAGCATCCATTGCTGAGACACTGATGCAATGCTGCATTTCTACAAACCTGATGAAGACACAAACTCATCCTGATCTTTGATGACCTGAGGGTGAGTGCATTTTCATTTTTGGCTGAACGATTCCTTTGAATAATTTTACTGTTTATTCATGTGAAGCTGCTTTAGTTTAGTTTAGTTCAATTTAGTTCAAATGTGCTTAATTCTCAAGAAAACAGCCACAATGCTAAATGCCTACACAGATTCGGGGGTGAAACGAGACCTCCTCTGAGCTCATATCATGCGTGTCTCACTCTGTGGTGTGACGGTGAGGACGGTCTGGGCCGGGTGTCCGTGGACATCGGGAGGGTTGCGTACGGCGCAGGTGTACGTGCCGTTATCAGTGAGCGAGGCGTTTAGAAGCTGGATCGATGCTTCTCCCCGCGACGGGCTGCCGACCCACTTCACACGACCTTTAAAATAATCCTCCTCCGGCAGGTACGCTTGAGACGAGAAGTGAAAAAACTGCAGAGAAACAGATCAAGGCTCAAAACCAACACTTTTTTCATATTCTGCAGTGCTGATGAGAGACAGACGATTCGCTGTGAAGCCTGATCAGAACCAGCAAATCACTGCCAGACTCTCTAAACACCTCCATTAAATACTAGAATAAACACCTCAATTAAATACTAGAATACATATGTGACCCTGGAGCACAAAAGCAGTCTTAAGTCGCTGGGGTATATTTGTAGCAATAGCCAACAATACATTGTATGAGTCAAAATTATACATTTTTCTTTTATGCCAAAAATCATTAGGATATTAAGTAAAGATCATGTTCCATGAAGATATTTTGTAAATTTCCTACCGTAAATATATCAAAACTTCATTTTTGATTAGTAATATGCATTGCGAGGGACTTCGTTTAGATAACATTAAGGACGATATTCTCAATATTTTGATTTTTTTTAGTGCTGTCGAACGATTAATCACGATTAATCGCAACCAAAAAAAGTTTGTTTTTGTTTACATAGTATATGTGTGTGTGTACTGTGTATATTTATTATGCATATATAAATACACACACATACAGTATATATTTTGAAAATATTTCCATGTATTTGCATTTATATATTTATGTTCATATAATTTATATTATATATAAATATATTTAATATATGAACATAACATATTTTTCTTAAATATATGCATGCGTGTGTGTGTATTTATATATACATAATAAACATACATATACACACACACATATATATTATGTAAACAAAAACTTTTAATTTGGCACTCATTTTTTTGCACCCTCAGATTCCAGATTTTCAAATAGCTGTATCTCGGCCAAATATTGTCCGATCCTAACAAACCATACATCAATGGAAATATTATTTATTCAGCTTCAGATGATGTATACATCTCAATTTCAGAAAATTGACCCTTATGACTGGTTTTGGGTGCTCAATCTGACCAGTGATTCCTGCACGATGAACGGAAAGGCTGAAGATATACTCACTGTTTTGGCAGGACCGCCGCTGTGGGGTCTGAAGGTCCAGTCGATGGACATGAGGCTGGTGATTCTGCTGGAGGAGGTGAAGGAGCAGGTCAGGGTGACAGTGCCTCCTCTGACCACGCTGACCTCTGCTGGAGCCGCTACTGAGATACAACACACGCTCCTCCACAGCACTGACACACAGAGACATCAGTAAGCATGGTGTTCAGTGTTCACTCAACCTCCACACACTTGGTTTAGTTTTTACTTTACTGCTTTATTAATCCCACAAGGGGCAATTACAGTGAGGCATGGGCAGCACATCACAGATTTCCCTAATGGACATAACAGCACATAACAAAAAACTGAATCCCACATACACACACACACACAAATTCACATAGTTGCAAGTTACAGACTGCAACAATACAAATACAGTGAGTACAAATCCAGATCACAATACAGTGAGTCGGTGTTCACACACTCGATGTTCGCTAGGGATGGGCGATATGGGCTTAAAAATATATCACTATAATTTCTGGTATTTATTGCGATAACGACATCAATGACGATAAATCAGGGAATCCTGTTTCTTTAGAGAAAAGTATTATCTTTCCTATTTTAACCCAAAATAGGGTGTTGTGAGCATTACTGAGCACACACGTAATGTAATGACAGTTTAATTCATACTGGAAGCCAGGGGGCGCTCTTGCACAGAAACTCCACATATGCATCGCAGAAGTAATAGCACTGACCACGCTCCAGGAAATCCAGTTATCGCTGTAGCTGAATAAAACGCAGATAGAGACATTTTAATTGAGGAAACTTGAAAATAAACATACAGTCGTGGTCAGAATTATTGGCACCTTTGGTAAATATGATCAAAGAAGGCTGTGAAAATAAATCTGCATTGTTAATCATTTTGATCTTTTATTAAACAAATTAACATAAATCTAACCTTTCATTGGAGAATAAGAATTTAAAATGGGGGGAAATATCATTATGACATAAATGTTTTTCTCTAATACATGTTGGACACAATTATTGGTACCCCTAGAAATTCTTATGAGTAAAATATCTCTGAAGTATATTCCCATTCATATTCACAATTTTGAGCACTCCAGGGTGATTATGAACATGAAATTATCCAGCCGTGGCTTCCTGTTTCACAGGAATATAAATAGGAGGAAAAACAAAGGCCAAATTCCCTTCATCATCATCACAATGAGAAAAACCAAAGAATATATTTCTGATGTGCAGCAAAAGATAATTGAGCTTCACAAATTAGTGAAATGGCTTTAAGAAAGAGCTAGAGCAGTGAAAATCCCCATTTCCACCATCAGAGCAATAATGAAGAATTTCCAATCAACAGAAAATGTTACGAATCTGCCTGGAAGAGGACGTGTGTCTATATCGTCCTAATGCACGCTGAGGAGGAGAGTTTGAGTGGCTAAAGACTCTCCAAGGACCACAGCTGGAGAACCGCAGAGATTAGTTGAGTCTCGGGTCAGAAAACCTTTAAAAAAACGATCAAACAGCACCTACACCACATGTTGTTTGGGAGGGCTTCAAGAAAAAAATCAAGAAAAGAAAATGCTCTCATCCAAAAACAATCCCCAGCATATTCAGTTATCAGACACGACTGGAACTTCAATGGGATTGGCTTCTATGCTCAGATGTAACTAAAAAATTAGCTTTTTAGCAACAGACACTCAAGATGGGTTTGGTGCACACAGGGATAAAAAGTACCCAATGTGTGTACAATGAAATATACTGCTGTATTTTTAATGTTGCGGGCCTATATTTTTTGCTTGAGGTCCTGGACATCTTGTTTAGATACATTATATTTCTGCTGGACATCTTGTTTAGACACACGGCATCATGCATTCTATCAAATACCAACAGATAAAAAATCAGTAAGTGACTGACTCTGTTAGAAATCTTATAATAAGCCATGTTTGGATCTTCCAACCGGACAATAATCCAAAAACAAACCTTAAAAACAACACAAAAATGGGTCGCTGGGCACAAAACCAAGCTTCTGCTCTGGCTGTCCCAGTCCTCTGAGCTGAAGCCTATAGAAGATGAGTGGTGAACTGAAGAGGAGGAGCTGGGGATCTGAAGGGTCTGGAGAGATTCTGGATGAAGGAAAGGTCTCTGATCTCTTGTCAGGTGCTCTCTAACCTCATCACGCATTATAGGAGAAAACTCAGAGCTGTTATTATGCCAAATGGAGGTTAAAAAAGCATTGAATAAAAGGGTGCCGTTAATTGTGTCCACTGTGTATTAGAGAAAAACATTTATGTCATAATGATATTTCCCCCCATTTTAAATTCTTATTCTCCAATGAAAGGTTAGATTTATGTGAATTTTTTTAATAAAAGATCAAAATGATTAACAATGCAGATTTATTTACACAGCCTTCTTTGCTCATATTTACCAAGGGTGCCAATAATTCTGACCACGACTGTACGATTGTGACAATATATGGTTTATCTGTGTTCTTCAAGTGATCCTGGGTATTTTTATAAGGATAAAGGGTTACACTTTATTTTGATAGTCCACTTCAGACATTCTACTAACTATAAGTAACTTTGCAACTACATGTGTACTAACTCTCAGAGGTACTTGTGCTGCTGTACATAGAGTTGTTGCATCACTCACTCTCAGTGTGGTTCACTAGTGTACACTGTTATGCTGCAGCGGATGAAGCAGATATCTGTCATATCTGATGTTCAGTTACTCAGAACAATAAAAATCATAAACTGCAAATTAAACTCTGATATCATATCAAACACTAGAGCTGAGTGAACACAGTTAAATCACAGTTCACTGCATAAACACATCTACTACGTTAAGACAGTGTCTTTATAACTACTCTGGCCAACTAGCAGCTAGCCAAGGAATAATCAGTCATACTTTTTAGATTCAAATTAGACCAATCTACCTTTTTATGCAAAAGACAAACAAACAAAAAAAAAAGTTACGGCCAGAAAAAAAATGCATCACTAACTTCTAAGACTAAGTGGTGTATGCATCTGGCAGGACATTATGAGCATAACCTGTGTCCAGAAACACTGATGCCTGAAGATCCAGTAAATTAAACCGCATCAGTTTGTGTAAGAGCTCCAGATCATCACGATGACGTCACTTCTGGGACGAGCCGTGATGTCACCGCGTGACGTCACACGCCCGCTCACGTCATCTAAACGCTAATTCATGAGTGTAAAGAGTGTTTTGGTTCACACATGACCTTCAGTATCATGCCATTCAGTGTAAAACCCTAGTGATGTTCAAATATCACACATGACAGATATAACCAGTGAATGAAGTGTGATTATAAAAAGATATTATAAAAACATAACCATATAATGACAGCAGTGGCATTTTAACTGTTGAAAAATACCATCATAGGAACTGAATGCTAGGTTTCTCCGGAATAACTGATCTGTAACTGATCTATAGCTCGGTGTTATGGATATTTACACACGGCAGATGATTGACAGCTCTCTAGCTCGTGTGTCTTTCACCCAAACAGACTCAACGCATCTCTAATGACACCGAGTTACCCATTTATAGTCTTTAAGAAGCGACAAACCCTCTCAAACCCGGTTATTAAAGTTCTTCAAACTTTATTCCGCTTCAAAGCCGAGCGAATAAAAACACCCAGAACTCACCGAAAACGACGAAAACACCCGATAAAACTCCTTTAGACAAGCTTCTGTTCACATCCATGACAGATCACAGGACATATATGATCACATGCGAGTGATTATGAGTGAATATGAGCAGGTATTTGAGCAGATTAGTCGCGTTTATGTGGCTGGTTTGTTTTTGTCCTCCATGTTTGATACCTGCCCAACAGGTGAGACCGGAAGTTACACCACTGACTCTAAAGCACTGTTACTGCCCCAAACCCTGTTACCTGTTACCTCTTAACCTCACTAAACACTTTAAACCCAGTGCACAAGTAATTTTATAGCTTATATATGATCAATACATCAGTTATGATGTGAGTGGTATAAACTCTTTCTGTGTGTCTGAAAGGCTGTATGTCAGAGTATATTGACAGTCGATTCTATTTTCATTAATTCAACTGAATGGCAGCTGTTTGATGATGATAGTTATTATCATGAGTCTATGATAACTCAAAATATCTCAGAAATTAATCCTGAAAGCATCACATGTGCTCATGAGTTTCCATGATTTTGGTTATTCTGAGACGAGGGTTGGTTTAGACTGTTTCCTGCTAAGGAGAAATGAGCTTAATGAAAAGGACTGAAATAAGATTAATTTCTGTTACAGTTAATGACTAGAAACCGAGAGTCGGTCACGTGACAGCAGCGGCGCTCTGAACACTAGAGGGCGCCTGAGCGCTTCAGAGAGAAAACAACTAAACCTTCACTGTGTGTGTGTGTGTGTGTGTGCGTGTGTGTGCGTGAGTGCGTGTGTGTGCGTGTTCTTGTTTTTCTATTCTGGTGAGGACTTCGACCTGAATAAAATGAGGTCCCCACGGGCAAAGCCCCACAGGCACCTCCCAAACAGTGTTTGGACACGCCCCATGTGTTTTTTTCAAAGTCCTCTTAAGGACGGATTTCAAGACAAAAATGTGTGTGACTGTGTAACTATGCGCTCCTGGTGGTCACACAGAATACTGCAGTCCCCACGAGTAACATTGTTCTGGAAAAGTGCGTCACTTTCTTCGCACTCTCTAGCGCCAACTATTGGTCAATAATAAAACGAAAATTTAATTATATATGTATTCAATATATTACTATTTACTTATAATTATATATTACTTTATAAAATAAACAGAAATAAGTAAATTTACTGTTGATGCACCTGGATGAAAATTCTGGATACACTGAGCCACAAACAGAAAATTAATTAATTCTAAAGCAAATTCTTTGTTATATTACATCATAAGGCATCAAATAATTAGAATATAATAGATCTGATAACAATGATGCCCTTTATGTAATTTATTGTGTATCTATCTATGTTCAAATAATCATTATTGATGACAATAGGAAAGAAATCAAAAAGAGGTTGGCCAGCTCCAGGTCTTTCAGTCTCACTTATGCATGGACTGTTGTTTGGGAGGGCAATCTACATCCATTCATTCTTCATTTAGGTTAAAAATAATTTAATGTGATTTTGTTAATGGTAATATATTATTATTATTATGAACATTATTATTACTATTCTAATATATTATTATTATTATTTATAATATTATTAAATCATGATCAGTAAATGATAATACAGTTTATTTCTCCTTTGGGATACCCTTGTGGCTGAGCCTTTCGGCATACATTAAACAGAATTCACAGAGTTTACGGTCAACAGATCACTAATAAACTTGAAAAACAATATATATGTTAAAAAATCATCAGGCCCTGATAATATACAATCTCTGTACCTGAAATGGGCAGCTGCACGCACACACACACAGTTCAGAAACACGCATCAGACTGAGACAGATTTTCGAGAAATTAAACATGGTACATGTTTTAAATGTTGTTTATTTGAACGTTTACATCTGTCGCACCCTGTAAATATAGTACTGTTTAACAGAAATGCAAATAACACGAAATGATACAATAAAACCTTGTGTGATCTTTAAACGTGTTACATTTCATCCTCCTTTACAGAACATTGTTTTTTTTTTTTTTATTAAAGAGTCGGCAGTCATTCATTTAAAAATAACATTTTAGCTTCATGTTTACTTTTTCATTAATGCATGAAAGTTTTTAATGTCCAGTGCTAAACTATAACATCACACAAAATTCAATAAAAATCTCCTCAACATTATTTGAAAATTGTGTGTAATAAAAATAAATTTCAATAAAGAATCACTCTTGAAAGTAATGAGTATTAATAAAATGCATTACAGTAAACAGAAAAACAGCTCAATAATCATGAAAATATATTGATATTTAATGCAATATACATATAGTTTCTTTTGGATGAAATATAATGTGACCATGTTTTCATGAGATTCACCCATTGATCATCCAATGACAAACCTATCAGTCGATTTTGGTACTGAGGTATGGAGGTAATATTACTGTTAATCATCAAACAGTTATTGGCCGATGGACAATATTATCAGATGAATGGTTCTGGTTGATATAGACACACGAGGACATCAAACCACAGCCACTGCAGTGCCTTCATTCAGTCATACCTGCACTTCATCATCATCATCATCATCATCATCTGCAATAGCAGTGTAAAAAGAGGTGAAGAGAGCTACAGGACAGCGAATAGAGAGAGATATAACCATAGCAACCAAGGTCTGCTGGTTACCGGGTAGAGCCTGAAGCTTGATGAACAGCAGGACTAATGAGATGAAGGCATATCAACTCCAGAAAACTCTCAAAGTCACATCAACCTGTTTGATTAGTAGCTGCTGGTGCGATTGCTGACAGTCTTGCTGGATTTGCTGGAGTGTGTGAGTGTGTGAGTGTGTGTGAGTGTGTGTGTGTGAGAGTGTTGTGTGTGTGTTCTCAGCAGCTGATCAGGTTGTGCTCGTGTCGGAAGACGGTGTGGTTTGGTTCTGGGTTCCTCCATCTGTGACAGCGGCGCAGCAACGCCGCGATCATCACCAGCAGCAGAATCAGCAGAATGGTGCCTCCGATGGCCACACAGAGAATCAGGATCTCAGAGAGCGAGGCTGGAATCACAAGATCATGTGAGCGACACGCGTGTGCAGCGACAGACTCTCAGACCGAACCATCGTCAGCTTTCGAAAATTTTGAACCAACTGCTTCGCAAAACGATTCGCTGTTTCGAAGCCACACTCTGGTCACAAACGTGTAAATGCAATAAAAACATGCTAAACAGTCTAAGATGCATAAAAACAGCTTGCACAAACCAATTTATATGATAATTCTACTGAAAAACAAGACAGAAATACAGAGAAAGATATTTATGTTTTGCAGTGTACGCAACATTTAATGCCATGACTTTAGACTCTGCTCTGATCTAAGGCCCTAATTTGTGGAAATGTGACTTTTTAATAGAAACATTTTATTATACATTTATTATACAAATGTGTAATTAAAATGTCCGCATGTCTATCAAATTTATCCGAAATCAACTAAAATCCATATAGACACTGGTTCACGGGTTCACAGAGATCAGCAGCAAACCACTGAAACATCGAACCGTTCCAAATCAGTTATAATGTAACGCGTCGTTTACTGAAACCATGTGACTCTGGCCGTTTGATCTGCGCTCTGAATCAGTGATTCTGAAGCTTCACTAACGCTCACCTGTGCTGACGACCTGCAGACACACCACACCCACGTTCCCGTGAACATCCGGCGGGTTCTTCACCTGACAGCTGAACGTCCCGTTAAATGAGAACGGCACTCTTCGCAGAACCACAGACGCATCACGGCCGCTGATGTCTCCAGCCCACTCCACCTTCTTCCTAAAGCGGCCCTCCAGAGGAGCAAACGGCCTCTCGTGATAATAAAACACCTGAGCAGACAGAGACGGTCAGAACGAGCCATGTTTTACAATTCTGTAAAAAAGTATAGTAATTGCAACTGAGTAAGGTGAATATATTGTATAGGCCTACTGTATGTACTGCAAGAATAGTATTGTGCTGAATATTGAACAGTACTGAATGTTTGTATATATTCAGCACTTGGTTACTGCAAAAATAATGCAGTCCAACTGCAAAGGCCAAAAAGGTAAAATACTGTAAAACTCTAAATGAAAAGCATGTTACAGTTCACTCAAATACTGTAAGTTGTGCAATTGTAAAATCAGGGTCAATGAGAGACTCATTCTGTCTCAGCATCATGTCTTTGTGCTCGGGTCCGGCCTGACAAGTCCACATCACAAGTAATGTAGTCTTTTTTGCTAGACAAAGAGAAAAAACCCTGTGGTCTGACAGATCCAGCCTTGATAACACTCTCTAAACCTTACTCTTTCTCTCCTCATCCTCCACTTCTTACATGTACTCTTCCTCCTCTCCTTCTCAGATTGTGTCCATCTATTGTTCGTATCATCATTCAGTCACCTGTGACACTTGTGCACTCTGAACTGACTCATATGTTGTACAGTTGGTTTGATCACATCATTAGAAACAAGTGTGAACAATTTTGAATCATTGTGTGTAAACGATGACAACTGTGCTTTAGTTGTGTTTAACTTTTGCCGCTTGTGTTTAGCATTTTGCAGCACAAATGCATCACAGTGTGATCAGTGTTTAAGTGAAAGAGAATGTTTAGAGTTTTGCAAAAAGAGTGCATGAGATTTGCAAATAGAGCCTAACTGCCTGAACGTGTTTAAGGTTTAGCAGAAAGAGTGCTTTATTCGACAAATTGGTTTAAGCTAGTGAGAATTTGGTTCAGAGATTGGGGTTTAGTGTTTTAGCAATTCAGAAAAACTGTAACAAGATAAGAGGTGTGTATATATACACAGCAGACTTAACTTTGTTCCTTGACAGTTTTTCCAGCGTTTCACTTTGCTCTTTTTGCACAATGTCGCAAATCAAACTGTCTCCATCCAACGACGAGCCCGAATTCTCCTCGGATCCTACGCCGCAATCTGCCGGACCCAGGACCATCACTCCACTGCCAAACAAAGCCACGGAGCCACACGCTCACCAAGACGCCGAGGCCAATCCTCACCTCCACCAGAGAGACCTCCAATTGCTTCCCCGGCGTCCTCCTATTGTTCAGCGGGGTCAACAATTCCTCCTATTGAGAAGTGGACAGTGTTAAGCTTGAGGCAAGCGCTGATCAATTCCGAAGTGCAGTTCTCGCGAAGGATGAACAAAGCAGAACTTTACGATCTTTACGTTACCTTGCGATCAGCCAACCTCACGCCAAAATCCACTGCAGCCCCCAAGGCAGCCAACAAAGCGACTAAAGCCCGCAAGGCCCCGAACTCGCCTCGCTCAACACCTCCTTCATCTGCTCAAGATCCGGTCCTCCCACAGCGGCAGGCCTTCAGCAAGCCTGGGCCGCGCCTCAGAGCTCACCACTGCAGAGTTCACGGCAGCTCTCCCTGCCGCAGCGCCGTATGCAGCCGGGCCCACTGGCCCTCCATCAGCCTCTCAGTCTGGTCCTGCTACTGATAATCTCTTTTCTTTTCAGTGGCCTCCAGCTCCCGTAGCAAACACTAGCATGAGGCTGCCTCCGCTAGCGGCGCAAGCTACACAACCTCTTCAGGGTGTCACAAACACTCTGCCTCAGCTTGCTACACAGGCCCACACATCTCAGTCTTTTGCTCCATTTCCCTACTACAGTCTACCTCCTCAAACTTCAGAACCCGATCCAAGCATGAGGCTACCTCCGTCGACAATCGCGGCTCCTCCTCCTCTCCCTTACTCCTCTCTACTGCACTCAAAATCACAATATTCTCTATTCACAGCAACACCTCTGCCTGTCCCATCAAATGCTGTCGCCTCGGAGCCACCATCAGTGGCTCACAACATCCGAGCACAGATACTAACAGGTGTGGACATAGACCTCTCAAGTCTACTTTCTCTGATTCCTGCGCCCGAATCTAACCACCAAATGGACTGCGGAGACTTTTCAGTAACTCTAAAAAACCAAAACCCACTCTCATCACGCATATTGTCAATTTCTGAATTTACAATTGCGTTCAGCCGGTACACTGAATTAATCTGCTCTGCCTTTCCCCATAGGCGGTGCAAACTAAACGATTATTTGGCGCTAATAGCTGAGCTCGCATTGTCCTACAGAGGAGGGCATTTCTACACCTACCACAAGCTCTTCTCGGCAAAATGCGCAGTACGGGACTCCCAGTGGAACCAATGCCCGTACTGGGGCGCAATCAACCCCGACCTTCACAACAGAGTGTTTCTAGGCTGCAGAAACATCTCATGCGCGGTCTGCAGGTCAGTGGCTCATTCCACTATGCTATGTCCACAAATTAACCCCTCCATTCCTCCCTGCCCAGTCACATCCCCAGTTAAATCTACTAGCTACATGCCAAGACCCGCAACCAACGTAAATCTGGATTTTAGAAGGAATGCTCCTTCTACTGACAGCAGGCAGCCCTGCAATCAATTCAATGTCAGCAAATGCTCCAGAGAGCATTGCTGGTATATCCATATCTGATGTTTTTGTGGCGGTGCTCATGCCCGTCATGTATGTACTGTAAGGAAATCAGCTATTAAAAAATAAAAAACAACTACTTATCGTCTCCTGTGAATATTTCTCGCCTATCTATCGAACTATGTAACCACCCAGACACCGAATTCACTAATTATCTGCTGTCCGGCCTCAAACACGGTTTTAAAACCGGCGTAGAATGCCGGCTTTCTGAAAGCATTACCTGTAACAACCTCCAATCCACTCTCGCAGAGCCCGATGTCGTAGATAATCTGATTAAAAAAGAAGTAGATTCAGGTTTCATGATCGGCCCTTTCGACGCTCACTCCTTTCCAGTTTTCCGAATTAGCCCCATTGGAGTAGCCACCAGAAAAATTTTGGGTAAGAAACGCCTCATAATCAACTTGTCAGCTCCTCATAATTCCCCGTTCCCAAGCATAAACAGCTTGATTCCTCTTGACGAATTTTCTCTCAAATGCCACGATGTTGGTCATGTGATCGATATGTTAAAAATCGTGGGTCACGGTGCTTGGATGGCAAAAATCGACATCACCACAGCATTCAAAGTAATGCCCATCCATCCGGATTCATGGCTGGCACGGGAAATTCTATTTCGCTGTACGTTTAACTTTCGGTTGCAAAAGCAGCCCCAAGATTTTTGACATGCTATCAGAGGCTGTTTGTTGGATTTTGTCTTACTCGATGACTTTCTAATCATCTCGCCTCCCGAAGCTCTCCCAGCCGTGCATATCCTTAGAGTTCAAAAAGTTTTTTCCGAGCTTGGAATTCCTATCGCCCAGGAAAAAAACCATGGGTCCTGCCACTTCCATCGAGTTCCTGGGCATTAATTTAGACTCAAGGAAAAAATCGACAGAATAATCCTCGTATCATCCACCCTCTTGTCAGTCCTGTGTCTTGTGTTTTGCTCCCCACGTGTTCCATGACCCAGTTTTCCCTCATGTTTTATTATGTTTATTGATTCCAGGTGTTTCTCGTCAAATCCTGTGTATTTAAAGTGTTTCCAGTTCTAGTTTCTTTGTCCGGTATTGAATGTTTGTCAATCCTCTCCCTACGTGTGCGTTCCTGCCTGTTTGAAAGAATAAAGACCTTTGATGTTAATTCTCCTTCATCTCCTCGTCTCCTGCACAGTAGGCAAAGCGTGACAGAATATCGGACCAAAGCAAACAGTAAGCGATGCCCCTTCTCCTTCTTTCCCCTGCGATTATGGAGATCGCGGCTCGATTCATTGCCCTAACCCATAGTGATCTCCCCTTCGTCGAGTATGCCTGGGAGTTCTGCGGGCTCGCCGCAGCAACGGCTTTAGATGACGCCACCGTCAACTCTCTGTTCTGGCACGGGGCCAATTACCATCGCCCTGTGGACCTCCCAGACATCACGGGACTAAGCTGGAGGGAAGGGATCCTCCAGTGTCTGTCATTCCCAAGCCCGCCGGCCGCTCCGAAGTCTAGACCGCTGGCCGTTCCTCAGTCAAGCCTGCCGACCGCTCCTCAGTCAAGCCCCCCGGCCGTTCCTCAGTCAAGCCTGCCGGCCGCTCCATTGTCAAGCCCGTCGGCCGCTCGGAAATCTGTCCCCGAGATTGGCCCAGTGCGGGCTCCTGTCCCCGAGTTTAGCTCAGTGAGGTCTCCTGCCCACGAGTTTAGCCCAGAGAGAACTCTAGTCCCCGAGTTTAGCCCAGAGAGAGCTCCAATCCCAGAGTTTAACCCAGAGAGGGCTCCGAGTCTAGCCCAGAGAGGGCTCCAGTCCCTGAGTTTAGCCCAGAGAGAGCTCCAGTCCCCAAGTTTAGCCCAGAGAGTGCTCCAGTCCCCGAGTTTAGCCCACAGAGGGCTCCAGTCCCCGAGTTTAGCCCAGAGAGGGCTCCAGTTCCCACGTCCAGCCCATGGAGGGCTCCAGTCCCCATGTCTACCCAAGGAGGGCTCCAGTTCCCACGTCCAGCCCTAGGAGGGCTCCAGTCCCCAAATTAAGCCCAGGGAGGGCCACAGTACCCGAGTCAGGCCCACGGAGGGCCTTAGAGGTTGATATTTTCCCCAAGTATTTTTTTTGGGGGGTGGGGTTATAGGGCTCCGGCCGTAGAGGCCGGGCCGAGTGCCGAGGCCAAGGCCGAAGCCACGGAGGCCGCTCCGCCATGGCTCCCCGAGCTGTCTGATCCGCCATGGCCTCTTGAACTGTCTGCTCCGCCATGGCCTCCTGAACTGTCTGCTCTGCCATGGCCTCCTGAACTGTCTGCTCTGCCATGGGCTCCTAGTCTGCCTGCTCCGCCATGGCTTCATAGTCTGCCTGCTCCGCCATGGCTTCCTAGTCTGCCTGCTCCACCATGGCTTCATAGTCTGCCTGCTCCGCCATGGCTTCATAGTCTGCCTGCTCCGCCATGGCTTCATAGTCTGCCTGCTCCGCCATG
Organism: Sinocyclocheilus anshuiensis; assembly: GCF_001515605.1. Lineage (NCBI taxonomy): Eukaryota > Metazoa > Chordata > Actinopteri > Cypriniformes > Cyprinidae > Sinocyclocheilus > Sinocyclocheilus anshuiensis. The sequence goes on from NW_015544199.1 coordinate 23,304, forward strand.
GCTTCATAGTCTGCCTGCTCCGCCATGGCTTCCTAGTCTGCCTGCTCCACCAGGGCTTCCTAGTCTGCCTGCTCCACCATGGCACCCCGAACTGCCTGATCCGCCATGGGTCCCGGAATGGGTACCGCTCTGGGGGCCTGCCATCCCGTGTCTGTCCTGAGGGCTACAGATGCGGACCAATTCCCAACTCCAGTGCCTCATTATTCAGAACTAATATTTCCGTAGCCCACCCGTTAAAACCCCTTCTCGATGCATCGCTCAACACCATCCTCCAAGCAGTGGCTCCCAGAACCTTCCAGTCTTATGTGACAGCGTGGAGGTGTTTTAAAGCATTCCACCTTTCATATAACCTGCCGTTTCCCAATTTCTCTCTTCTCTCAATCTCCTCATTTGTCTCCTACCTCAACAGCGTTAAGGGCTTCCAAGTTGGGTCCATCAAAGGGTACCTGAGTGGCGTCCAATTTTTTCACAAATAGATTTTTGGCACTTCCTCCCCCGAAATTAACAATTCCCAAATCTCCCTCTTGATCAAAGGGATTCAACGATCCCAGCCCACCCGCCCCGACACCAGACAACCAATAACTCTAGACATTCTCACAAAATGTATTCATACCCTCCATTCAGGCTACGGGCCCATTAATACCGCCCGCACACTCAACGCTATGTTTATCCTGACCTTTTTTGGTTTTCTCAGATGTTCGGAACTCGCTATCACTTCTAAATTCAATTCAAAAGTCCACCACACCATCTCAGACTTATCCGTCCTCGACAGTGAAACAATCTCCATTTTGATTAAACAAAGCAAGACAGACCAAGCTAGGAAAGGCCATTTTAGCTATATTTCCAACCTCCCATCACCAATCCAACCATACCAAACTGTCCTCGCATACATCCAATTCAGAAACTCCCAGACAAAATCCCCTCTTGAACCTCTATTTCTAGACGACTCCAACAAACCTGTAACTCGCTTTTGGTTCCAAAAACACCTCAAATCAGGGTAACT
>NW_015544199.1:24351-26775 GCF_001515605.1 Sinocyclocheilus anshuiensis
GCCATGGCCTCCTGAACTGTCTGCTCTGCCATGGGCTCCTAGTCTGCCTGCTCCGCCATGGCTTCATAGTCTGCCTGCTCCGCCATGGCTTCCTAGTCTGCCTGCTCCACCAGGGCTTCCTAGTCTGCCTGCTCCACCATGGCACCCCGAACTGCCTGATCCGCCATGGGTCCCGGAATGGGTACCGCTCTGGGGGCCTGCCATCCCGTGTCTGTCCTGAGGGCTACAGATGCGGACCAATTCCCAACTCCAGTGCCTCATTATTCAGAACTAATATTTCCGTAGCCCACCCGTTAAAACCCCTTCTCGATGCATCGCTCAACACCATCCTCCAAGCAGTGGCTCCCAGAACCTTCCAGTCTTATGTGACAGCGTGGAGGTGTTTTAAAGCATTCCACCTTTCATATAACCTGCCGTTTCCCAATTTCTCTCTTCTCTCAATCTCCTCATTTGTCTCCTACCTCAACAGCGTTAAGGGCTTCCAAGTTGGGTCCATCAAAGGGTACCTGAGTGGCGTCCAATTTTTTCACAAATAGATTTTTGGCACTTCCTCCCCCGAAATTAACAATTCCCAAATCTCCCTCTTGATCAAAGGGATTCAACGATCCCAGCCCACCCGCCCCGACACCAGACAACCAATAACTCTAGACATTCTCACAAAATGTATTCATACCCTCCATTCAGGCTACGGGCCCATTAATACCGCCCGCACACTCAACGCTATGTTTATCCTGACCTTTTTTGGTTTTCTCAGATGTTCGGAACTCGCTATCACTTCTAAATTCAATTCAAAAGTCCACCACACCATCTCAGACTTATCCGTCCTCGACAGTGAAACAATCTCCATTTTGATTAAACAAAGCAAGACAGACCAAGCTAGGAAAGGCCATTTTAGCTATATTTCCAACCTCCCATCACCAATCCAACCATACCAAACTGTCCTCGCATACATCCAATTCAGAAACTCCCAGACAAAATCCCCTCTTGAACCTCTATTTCTAGACGACTCCAACAAACCTGTAACTCGCTTTTGGTTCCAAAAACACCTCAAATCAGGGTAACTACTCCAGCCACTCTTTTCGCATCGGGGCAGCAACCTCAGCAGCTCAAAAAGGCCTCTCTAAGCATCAAATCCAAGCTCTCGGGCGATGGTCTTCAGACGCTTTCAAAAGCTACATCAGGACCAATCGATTCCACATTAAAAAAGCCCATCAAACCCTCATTGGGATTATTCGTCGGGCGGCTGTCCTTTGCTCTGTACTCTGGGTTCAGGCCAAAATTCCGAGCTCGGAGCCTTCCCCTCGAACAGCACGCCAAATACGGATAACCTTTACTCTGTTTATTATATGTAAGTGTGAACTCGTGAAACACACACACACACACACACACACACCCCCCCAACACGCTCTCACCTCCTATCCTCGTGTCCTGGGCCGAGCGGTCTGAAACTCCAGGACACTGTGACGCTCGTCGCTCGGATCGCAGCTGAACTCTGGAAGGTGCATTTGAGACGCACATCTGTCCCATTAACGGCCTTCACATCCCCCGCCGTGAACACACGGATCCCAGACACACACCGCCAGCCTGCAGACACACACCACCTTTATTCACTTGTACATTCACCTGATATTTCTCTGTCAGTTACATTGCTTTTTCTCTTTGCTTTACACTGTTTTGCACCAGTTTCATTTTGCAATGTTTTAACTGTATACAGTAATGCTGCACAGCTTTGGCAATATAAAAAAATGTCATGCCAATAAAGCACCTTAAAAATAAAAATAAAAACCTAGAGAGAGATTCAGTTGTTTAAATCTGTAGTCAATCTGCATGTGTTTGTTTAACACGTATGCATTTAGCAGATGCCTTTACCCAAAGCAACCTAGGTTGCATTCAAAGCACAGTTAAAAAGTGCATTTAATCATTCATGCATTCCCTTTAAATCAAACCCAGGAAACCATACTTTCAGTTGTTTAGCTGTACTTATGAGGGGCAAATCATGCAACTAGGTACGATTTTATGTGTTATGCATATAAATCATGCTTTTATTTAAGTCTAGTGTTTGCACAGGTTTTTGTGTGTGTTGGTTTAGCGGTCAGAGGTCAAGTTAGAAGACAGAAAATATCATTAGCCTGATAGAAAAACAGTGGAAGTCTATGAGATGAGCTCACTGATAGTCAAACAAACGTGTTTTTCTTGAAAACGTGATTCTTTTGATAATCTATGAATTCATTGAACTATTAAAAACAAACACTTTGAGAGCTCAAAACCTCCTCTTTAGTCTCAAACAGCATTTATTAAGACTAAACTGCAGAAACGGCTTGTTCTGAGCTTATTATTTCTGAAGATAAACAGCGGATGTCATTAAGTCTGTAGAAACACACACAGACGAAGGTGGAGTTTACTCTGTTCACACGAACTTCCTGC
>NW_015544199.1:27219-34716 GCF_001515605.1 Sinocyclocheilus anshuiensis
CTCACTCACTCACTCACACACACACACACACACACACACACACACACACACTCACTCACTGACTCACACACACACACTCACTCACTCTCACACACACACACAAACACACACACTCACACACTCACACACACACACACTGACTCTTAAAAGGTTTCAGAGAACCATTCTATAAATTATGTATAAATAACGGTTGTGTGTTAACGTTTTGAGAAGATTATCAAACACCAAATAACTCTGTTAATGCTACAGGAAGAATGCTTCTTCAGAATCCCGAGAGAACCTTCCCAAAGTTCTGAGAACGTTCATTTTTAGCTGCTAAACGTTTATCCATACATGTTGCATATTTGATAGACGCCTGTATAAATGCTCATATAAACAAGAAGAAAAAGCACTCAGTGAATGAAGTCGTTCTGTCTGAGATGTCTATGTCCTGCAGGTGAATGACGTGCACAGGTAAGCCCATTAAAGAGCGCGATGATTGACAGCTGTCACTCACAGAGGATTATATCTGCAGGATCTCAGCTCAGCTCAAGAACACAGGAAACAGAATTCATTCATAAATCAAAAACAGGAGACAGATGAAAGAAACAATAGAGGCGGACAACCCATTACAGTAAAGCAGAGGAACAGAGAGAGTTTAACGCCGCGGGAACGCTCCGTTATCATCAACAAAACCTGAAAAACTACACGTCTGCATTCTGAATGTGTGTAGATATTGATGATGAGGATGAAGATGATGAAGATGAAGAACACACTGACCTGAGGCGAGCAGCAGCAGCAGCAGATGAGCCCGTTCCACACACATGAGTCCGATCTCTCACACACTCTCTCACACACACACACACACACACACACACATGAACGCGCTCCCGGGTCTCAGGAAACACACCCCTGGCGCTGTGTTCACTCACATGTGTGTATTGCATTAACATCAGATAAAAGTGATAAAAAACACTTTAGCATTTTTTTCAACAATGCATGTCACGTGCTTTGATATTCTGCATTTACATGTTCCTGTGTAAAAACTGTTTTACTGCACTACACATGTTGAGGCATTAATGCCTTTCAAAAAATCTCTCTCTAGCGTTATGAGGACGTTAGTTTATGATTCTGATCCAGAATAATAACGTGCAGTTATAAATGCAGTGTTATGACAGCGTAGCAGGAGACATGTCTGTAAATGAGTGATTTATTTGGACTTTTCTGACTGCTGAAGTTTCAGAGTAAAGTCTCTAAACTGTTCTTCAACACACGGTGGCGCTGCAGACCCACATTCACATCCCAGGCCAAAAAAGTGCAGTAAAATACACGTTATTCAGTACACTTCCATACTGTACTTAAAGTGCTTGATTTTCACGCACTACTTTTGTACTTAATATACCAAAAATGATTCTTTAGTACTTCTAGAGATAAGATCATCTAAGTGCTCAACTCTGCTATTTCGGGACACCATGAATATGAACTAAAATGTGCTTTTAACATATTTTCTCTGTAAAAAAGTTTTCACTTGCAGTACAGTTGAAACCGTCTTTCATACACTTTTAAATATACTCATCATGCATAGAAAATACACTGATTAATTATTCAAAATATAAGATTAATATATAATGAATATATACAAAATGCATTTATAATGTATTGCCCACATATCTTTATAGACTAAAAAATAAATTTCAAATGTATTGTAATTATGTTAACATTCCCTTTAGATGATATACTTAACTACATGTTTATGGCGTCTTTAAATAGTACAATCAAGTACACTATGTCATTGGTAGCACATTAAAAATATAGCACTTCAAGTACTTTATGCTGAAATACTGTTAAATTGTGAATTTTGTTACACATCTAAACACATACGAAAGAATATATGCTATCAGTGCGTTTATAAAGTAGTCTAAGCTCAGTAACCTATATGTGTCACGGCTAGTGTTATTAAACACACACGAAGATGACAATGAAGATAATTTAATCTTCTTAATCTAGTCTTTAATAAATCCACAGAAGGTAAAAAGGCTTATAACAGAGACGAGACCCGCACAGACAGGAGCTTAAATACACAGACCACACCAGGATCATTAACAAGACACACCTGAACCTAATGAGCTCAAATCAGAAACCATGGCAACTAACTCCACAGTGCTGTTTACTATACTTTTGCAATTGCACTGAAGTAGAAATATACTTTTAATTAGTGTGTTTATAGTGTATAACTTTTACAATTTAATTTAGCACAAAAATAAGAATGTACTACAAATGTATTTCCTGGTATTTAAGCATTTTTGTAGTGCATTTAAGTATACTTTATAGAGAGAGAGAGAGATACTGTGTTACTGTACTGGCCTAGATGTGTTGCTATAGAAGTAAACTTGACTGATTGCACAGACGCTATTGGAGGAGAGCTGATGACATCACTGAATCATCAATTAACTGATTTAGCTGGAAAATTACTCTTTATTATTGTCCTCTTGCATTATTGACATGCTATCCTCCTGTGTAACACTGTAAAGCTGCTTTGACACGATCAGTATTGAATAAAGCGCTATAGAAATAAAGATCAAGTGTCTGTATGTGAGTTTCTCGAATGCTGCTGGATCTTCTCATTGACTTCTCTTTATTTATTCTTTTTAATGCTGTATCTGTCTAATGAATGACATTATAAATGTAGTACTCAAATGCCTTTTGTGATCATAGTAGAAATAAAATTAAATTCTATTATCTCACAGAAATATTCATATGTGACCCTGGAGAACAAAACCAGTCATAAGGGTCAATTTTGGGAAATTGAGATTTTTGCATCATCTGAAAGCTGAATAAATAATCTTTCCATTGATGTATGGTTTGTTAGGATAGGACAATATTTGGCTGAGATACAACTATTTGAAAATCTGGAATCTGAGGGTGCAAAAAAATCTAAATATTGAGAAAATCATCTTTAAAGTTGTTCAAATTAAGTTCTTAGCAATGCATATTACTAATCAAACATTAAGTTTTGATATATTTACGGTAGGAAACTTACAAAATATCTTCATAGAACATGATCTTTACTTAATATCCTAATGATTTTTGGCATAAAAGAGAAATGTATAATTTTGACCCATACAATGTATTGTTGACTATTGCTACAAATATACCCCAGCGACTTAACACTGCTTTTGTGCTGCAGAGTCACACGTCGTAAACAATCATGAGAACAGGATTTAATGGTCTCAATGATGCAAAAGGCAACTGATCTTTTCCATATATAGTATATTCAGATATATGAGTTTATGAAGTTATAGAGGAGCCTGAAGTGCTTCTCAGAGAAATGGAGCAGATCTGCAGATAAACCTGAGCAGAGCGAGAGAACGAGGGCAATTGAAAGATGTTTGAGGTTTCCTCTTCCTGTAGAGAAACTCAGAGACACAGAGACGCTGCGTGTGAGATCAGTTAACACTCACTTCAGGACGTTAAACCATCAGGAACCATGCTTCTCCTGAGCGTGATGTTTGTGCTGCTCGCCACGGCTGTGATGAATCTAGCTCAGGGTCAAGGTGAGATCACTTCACACCACGTGCATTCATTATCTGAGCTGATGATAGAGCTTGATGTGTAGCGATTCTAACATGTTGTTTGGTCTTTTCATTTTGTTTTTGTCAAAGCCATAAGAGAGATCAAAGAAGACCGTGTCATTTTGGACTGCGATGGAGGTGAAGATGGTAAAGTAATGTGGTGGAAGGAGAGCAGCGAAGATAAAACCCAAAAGAATTCGACCTTTGAAGCTAAAGCTGAACAGGGAACAGTTGAAGGATTCTTCGCCTGTGAATATTCAAAGACAGATACAGATACAGGTACAAAAGAAGTCATAAAGCACAAGTTCTACCTCAAAATAAAAGGTGAGGATACTTCACTGTTTTTCACTCAGAATGTGCATCATAATAATACTAATACTAATAATGCTCACACTCGTTCTGTGTGTCAGTGTGTGAGAACTGCTATGAGTTGAGCGGTTTGGCTGCGTGGGGCATCATGCTCGGAGATGTACTGATCACAGGAGGACTTATGCTCATCATCTGCATCTGTGCTGCCAGAAACAGCCACGGAAGACAGAAGAAAGGTGCAGAAAATATATGACATGATCTCAGACACAAACCTGCAGAAATCAGTCAACCTACAGGCCATTTACACAACACTGATCAGCTTAAGTTCAACACCTATATAATACAGAACTGAACAACGCTGATATATTTCTACAGTAATACCATACACTGACATATATTACAAATCTATACATATTACCATAATATAATACTACAGTGAATATATATTACAAATCAACATCTATACAGTGTTCATTTCAGTATCATTTATACAAAAGGGGGGAAATGTTGCACAAGAAGTGTGAAGCATTTATACTTTACATTGTTTTGATGTAAATGCTGCATGAATTGTGTTCTAGTGAGTGTAAAATACAATTAAACATTAAACATTATCATGGTTTATTTTGTTTTAATTCACAGCATCAAATCCCCGACCAATAAACCCTCCTCGACCTCCAAACCCTGACTACGCGGTACGTGTGACAAAACAAATCAAAGCAGAACTTCTTATGTTACACTGAATGTTTTATTAATCAGTCTTCCGTTGTTAATCAGCACAGAATGAGATCTAAGTTAAGGTGCGCTGTGATTGGTCAGTAATCCAGTGTTGCTATAGTAACAGCTGTTCACTGCACTGCTCTCACAGAAACCAACTACTAACCTAGTTTACACCACTAGATGTACTAGTGAACGATCAGAGCAGTGAATCGTGTTTTGAGCTGCTGTTGATTCTCTATTCCACACTGAAGCTCAAGCGCCTTGTTGATTAATTAAACTGATGTCACTGATTTTCTCGGTGATTAACTGTAAACTTTCTGGTGTTTGTGTTGTTTTCTCAGGCTCTGGATCCAAAGATGCGCAGCAGCAATGCTTTGTACGCAGGCCTCAATAAATAGATGCTGTTCAGACGTCCGGATTACTGTAAATCAGACTCTGGTGATTCATAGTGTTTCTTAAACGTTTGTTCCACTGTACAGGTTCATATATTAGTGATGCTGATGTGAGTTTTGTGAGACTGACTCACGGATCAGTGTTTTGTTTTATACGGTAACTGAGTGTGTGTGTGTGTGTGTGTGTGTGTGTGTGTGTGTGTGTGAGAGTGTGTGTGTGTGAGTGTGTGTGTGGAAAGTTCAGCTCACGAAACATCGGAAACTCATGATGGAAACAGCATCTGTGCTTTCTGCTGAGAAGATTGTGTCATTTCACTCTTTTGTGTTCAGAATCGTGTTTTTTTTCACCGTTCAAGAGAAATTTTCATGTTCTGATGTACAAGTGTCTCATTTTACAAGAATGATTCATTTTAGACTTAGAAAATTATTGGTAACACGTTACAATACGGGTGGACAAATATGCATTAATTCATGCTTAACTAATGCACAGATAATCACGTGTTAATGTATAACTCATGATTATCTGTGCATTAGTTAAGCATGAATTATTGCATATTAGTGCCACCGTACTGTAAAGTGTTACCAAATTATTTAAATCAACAGCTGTATGAACCAAATCAAGGTTTTAATGATGCTACTGCTGCACTGAGAAAATAAACATGAAAAATAAAGTAGATTTTGTGAAAGTTGAGTGTTGATTTGTGCTTTGAAAAGTTTATAAAATTAATACATTCACACACTCACACTCACACACACACACACACACACACACACACACACACACACACACACACACACACACACACACAGTGCTCTGCATACGCACAGGACAATTGTGTGTATATACCTGTGTGTTTGTTTGTGTGTATTTGTGGAGAGAATCCAACAGTGCTTTTTACTTTTCAACAATACTTTTTGCAAAATGGCTGCCATCCCAGAGACTTATCACAAGATGGCTGCCAGCCCAGGGACTACCCACGAAATGGCTTCCGTTCCAGAGTCTCGTCCCGTCTCAGCTGATCTTCCAGAGCCTGCCACGCCAGAGCCTCCGGCTTTCCGTCCTTTGTCAAGTCACAGACTTCAGCCATCACGGATGCCACTCCAGTGTTCCAGAGCATCGTGAATGTTGCATTTGAAGACACAAAGTCAGTCTCAAGGCTTTCGAGGCTGGCATCCAGCGTAGAGGACCCTCAGTTGGTGTCGTGTGAGCTGCTGGCGTTCCAAGGGTCACTATGTTCCCGAGCACCGCAGACTCTACGCTCACTAGCCACAGTTTCAACTCTCTCAAGCCTGCCGGCCACTACTCACTCCAGTTCACCAGGCACAGCGCCGTCAGTCTCAGAAATAGACAATGTACTCTCTGTCCTGCCAGTCATGGCTACCGCTATTCTCTGTGCTTGGGCTGCACACACCACCATAGTTTCCCCAGAGATGGCAGTCTTAGCTGCAGAACCTCCCGAGGTGGTGGCGCCCACTCTACTCCCCGAATCTGATCCCAAGTCTAGCTCAGAGATGATCCCAGCCCAATGTCTGTTTCCACTCCTGATCTCAGTCTTGTGTCTGCTTCAGCCTCGGAACAAAGCTCAGTGTTCGCTCCAGTCCCTGACCTTAGATTAGTGATGGCTTCAGCTCCTGAACACAGTATAAAGATGACTTTAGTCCCCGAATCTGCCCCAGAGTTCACTCCAGTCCCCAAATCTGCCCCAGAGTTCAGTCCAGTCTCCGAATTTTCCCCAGAGTTCACTCCAGTCCTTGAATCTGCCCCAGAGTTCACTCCAGTCCTTGAATCTGCCCCAGAGTTCACTCCAGTCCTTGAATCTGCCCCAGAGTTCACTCCAGTCCTTGAATCTGCCCCAGAGTTCACTCCAGTCCTTGAATCTGCCCCAGAGTTCACTCCAGTCCTTGAATCTGCCCCAGAGTTCACTCCAGTCCTTGAATCTGCCCCAGAGTTCACTCCAGTCCTTGAATCTGCCCCAGAGTTCACTCCAGTCCTTGAATCTGCCCCAGAGTTCACTCCAGTCCTTGAATCTGCCCCAGAGTTCACTCCAGTCCTTGAATCTGCCCCAGAGTTCACTCCAGTCCTTGAATCTGCCCCAGAGTTCACTCCAGTCCTTGAATCTGCCCCAGAGTTCACTCCAGTCCTTGAATCTGCCCCAGAGTTCACTCCAGTCCTTGAATCTGCCCCAGAGTTCACTCCAGTCCTTGAATCTGCCCCAGAGTTCACTCCAGTCCCAGAATTTGTCCCAGAGTTCACTCCAGTTCTTGAATCTGCCCCAGAGTTCACTCCAGTCCTTGAATCTGTCCCAGAGTTCACTCCAGTCCTTGAATCTGCCCCAGAGTTCACTCCAGTCCTTGAATCTATCCCAGAGTTCACTCCCAGAGTTCACTACAGTCTTTGAATCTGTCCCAGAGTTCACTCCAGTCTTTGAATCTGTCCCAGAGTTCATTCCAGTCCTTGAATCTGCCCCAGAGTTTACTCCAGTCCCCGAATCTGCCCCAGAGTTCACTCCAGTCTCCGAATCTTCCCC
>NW_015544199.1:34736-35362 GCF_001515605.1 Sinocyclocheilus anshuiensis
CACTCCAGCCCTTGAATCTATTCCAGAGGTCACTCCCAGAGTTCACTCCAGTCTTTGAATCTGTACCAGAGTTCACTCCAGTTCTTGAATCTGCCCCAGAGTTCACTCCAGTCCTTGAATCTGCCCCAGAGTTCACTCCAGTCCTTGAATCTATTCCAGAGGTCACTCCCAGAGTTCACTCCAGTCTTTGAATCTGTACCAGAGTTCACTCCAGTTCTTGAATCTGCCCCAGAGTTCACTCCATTCCTTGAATCTGCCCCAGAGTTAGTTCACTCCAGTCCTTGAATCTGCCCCAGAGTCACGATCTCCATTGTCTCCTCCCTCGTTACAGTGTGTCTGTGTATACAGTACGTGTGTGTGTACACAGTACGTGTGTGTATACAGTAAGTGTGTGTGTGTGTGTGTGTGTGTGTGTGTATGCAGTACGTGTGTGTGTATGTGTATATATACCGTACGGGTGTGTGTGCGTGTGTGTGTATATACACAGTAAATGTGTGTGTGTGTGTGTATATACAATACGTGTTTGTGTGTGTGGGCTTGTGCATGTGCATATATATACAGTACATGTGTGTGTGTGTGTGTGTGTGTGTGTGTATATATACAGTGTGTGTGTGTGTGTTACAGTG
>NW_015544199.1:35492-44550 GCF_001515605.1 Sinocyclocheilus anshuiensis
ACACCTAGGATGACTTGAGGGTGAGTAATTTATGGGCTAATTTTCATTTTTGGGTGAACTAACCCTTTAAGGCTAGTTATTGTAATGTTAGTTAACTAACATTAACTAACAAGAAGCAATACATCTGTTACTTTATTAATCTTTGTCAGGGTTATTGTGTGTATATATATATATATATATATATATATAGAACGTGTGTGTGAGTGTGTGTGTGTGTGTATATATACAGTACATGTGTGTGTGTGCGTGTATATATACAGTGGGTACGGAAAGTATTCAGACTTAAATTTTTCACTCTTTGTTATATTGCAGCCATTTGCTAAAATCATTTAAGTTAATTTTTTGAGTGTTGATATTGTGCTGTAGGTGGTTCGCTGCTTTTCTCGGCTCTGAACGGAAACCACAGAGAAAAATTACCAGAAACAAGCCGGTAACTAATAATAAACAATCAAAGACACGAACGGCTGATTAAAACTGAGCTCTGAGATCTCTGTAGTTAGGCTCTACACACACACACTCACTAAACCTATGACATTTACATTACATTTAGTCATTTAGCAGACACTTTTATTCAAAGCGACTTACAAATGAGGACAATAAAAGCAGTCAAAACTAACAAAAGAGCAACAATATATAAGTGCAAATGACAAGTCTCGGTTAGCCTAACGCAGTACACGTAGCAAGGTGTGTATATATATATATATACACACACACAAAGAAAAACAAGTATATAGAATAGAAAATAGAAAGCTAGTGTTTTTTTTTTATAAAAAAAGATAAATATAGATAAAGTATAATTAAATTAGAATAGAGAGTGCTAGAGTTAGAGGATCAAATAAAGATGGAAGAGATGTGTTTTTAGTCGTGTCTTGAAGATGGTTAAGGACTCAGCTGCTGGGATGGAGTTGGGCAGGTCATTCCACCAGGAGGGAACAGTTCATGTATAAGTCTGTGAAAGTGATTTTGTGTCTCTTTGAGGTGGCACAATAATACGCCGTTCACTTGCAGAACGCAAGCTTCTAGAGGGCACATAACTCTGAAGTAATGAATTAGGTATTAGAATAGAGAGTGCTAGAGTTAGAGGATCAAATAAAGATGGAAGAGATGTGTTTTTAGTCGTGTCTTGAAGATGGTTAAGGACTCAGCTGCTGGGATGGAGTTGGGCAGGTCATTCCACCAGGAGGGAACAGTTCATGTATAAGTCTGTGAAAGTGATTTTGTGTCTCTTTGAGGTGGCACAATAATACGCCGTTCACTTGCAGAACGCAAGCTTCTAGAGGCACATAAGTCTGAAGTAATGAATTTAGGTAAAGGGGTGCAGAGCCAGTGGTGGTTTTGTAGGCAAACATTAATGCCTTGAATTTAATGCGAGCAGCTACTGGTAGCCAGTGCAAACTGATGAGGTGTGACGTGTGTTCTTTTCAGCTCGTTAAAGATTAATCTTGCAGCGCACACACACACGTACTGTATACACACACACACGTACTGTATACACACACACACTCACACACACACACACTTATGCTGAACATATAATTAGTCCTGTGTTTTGTTGTTCTCAGCAGGAGTTACAGATGATTGTTCAGCGCTCTCATATAGCGTTACTGATCGTTCATTTGGTGATACAGTTAAAATCACTAGAACACATTTCTCAATATTTAAGTCACTTTTTAAATGTAAATGTTTCACGTGTTTTCATTACAGCACATCATTCCTGAGAATCAAATGAAAAGACTAACACTGTGTAGGTGTTCAGTTTTTGTAGTATTTCTTTGTTTAGATCTGTAATATATTTCACTCTGGTATTACTGTAGGAACAGATCAGAGCTGTGTATTATTGAGTTTTGTATTATGCAGGAGTTGAACTCAAGTTGATCAGGATTGTAAAGAGCATGTAAACAGGTCTGTAGCTTCATTGAGTTTTGCTGTGTTTGTGTCTGAGTGAGAGAAGAGTTCATGTCATTTGAAAGATGTCTTCATTGAATGTATTTTGCGCCGAAGCGATGATAAATGATCCAGTTTATCCACACAGACGCTGTTAGAAGAGTTTTAGTAAAACTGACCTAAGTGTTGAGAAACAGAGCCTATAGATTGTAAAAAACTCAAATAAAATCCTTTGTTCTGTGATGACCCTTTAAAGAATTGACAGCACCGCTATTAGTAAAGACAGACTTTATTTATTTGAAGCATCAACACAAGCGACAAACACCTAGATTTACAGGAGCGTGAAATCAAATGACAGATTAAAGATGAACAGTTTTCTGTTCTTCTGCTAATGTCTTCAGGTCAGACGGATTGCTTGTTCTTGTTTTTGCGCTGCGCATGCAGAGTGCTGTACTCGTCCGTACGCGTGTTCAGCGGCTAAACAACATACAAACACACAGATAATACATGAACCAGTGTAATTACCAACATTAATTATCTGCATTTAATCTGAACTCATGCCTTTAATATGATGATCGTCTTGGGAGTCCCTTTCCTATATAGTACTGGGTATTATATCTTTCTATATCTATATATATATCTCTCTCTCTCTCTCTCTCTCTCTCTCTATATATATATATATATATATATATTATGCATATGTACATTTAAATTTTTTATGTATTCTTCTATGTATACAGACCCAATTTATACTGTAAAAAATTGTAATATTATTTATTTTTATTTATTACATTTTTTTAGAATTTGCTTTTCTGTAAAATATCATCTGGATTATCTTTAGTTTCTATTCATATATTAATACAATAATGTCATTTTTTTTCTACCTACCATTATCAGAAACACAATAATTAGACTGTAAATAGAATAAACAATTAGATGCATAATTTCAGACCAGTATTTGGAAAGCAGAATGAAACCCTAATAATGTCAGTTTCAGGATATATTTTAACTGATTTATTGTTATTATTACACTACAATTTTCTAAATGTTTTCACAGACCCCCTCACACTCTCAGACTCCTAAATAAAAATACTTAAATAGTACATAATGACATATACAGTACATTTATATATATTTGTGACCCTGCAGCACAAGAGCAGTCTTAAGTCGCTGGGGGATATTTGTAGCAATAGCCAACAATACATTGTATGGGTCAAAATTATACATTTCTCTTTTATGCCAAAAATCATTAGGATATTAAGTAAAGATCATGTTCTATGAAGATATTTTGTAAATGTCCTACCGTAAATATATCAAAACTTAATTTTTGATGAGTAATATGCATTGCTAAGAACTTCATTTGGACAACTTTAAAGATGATTTTCTCAATATTTAGATTTTTTTGCACCCTGAGATTCCAGATTTTCAAATAGTTGTATCTCGGCCAAATATTGGTTTTGTGGTCCAGGGTCACATATATAGTTCAATAACATTTCCCTGTTTTTATAGACTGAATTGTATCACACCAGGTCAAGTGTGTCAAACGCTGGTGTGAATCTTCACTCGTACCTGATAAGTGTCTCCTCCTGACGGAGTGTGATTACTGATCAGAGCCTGTTTGTCTGAGGCTGAAGAGAGAAACACAGACAGATGAACCAGTGAATCCTGATTCACTAATACAGACGATGATCGTGATTGTGACGCACCTTTATTCCCCTGATAGCCGCCTCTGGTTGTGGGTTGAGCGCAGATGGTGTAAATGGCCCATCCGATCAGAGCGGTCGCAAATACATCGGCCACGAGAACAGTGGCCACAGCCCCAATGTCCAGCTCGATCAGATTCTCACTGCCTGCACACACACACACACACACACACACACACACACACACACACACACACACACACAGACACACACCGCACTGATGCATTATAAAAGTGTTCATAATGTACATCATAATGCATTCTATCCTTTCTTACCTCTAAACACATTTCAAATTCATTATGATTTCTTGTTACATCTAAAATCAAGTTTGAATGCAGATTATGTAACAGTGAATAGAAAAGCATTGTAACATTATAAATGTTGTTACAAACATTCATGAGATCATTATAAAGTTCATTACAAGGCATAATTAATGCATTAAAAACGTAATACTTTTATAATGTATTACATGTAAAGCTGAGCTGCAGAAGACAAAGTAATACATTTCAGATGAAATCTGTCAGAATCTGCTGTAATTCTGTGTAACTAAGTTTATTGACTGTCATTAAAGGAAAACAGACACCAAATACCAAGGCTTGTCACAAGTTTTCACTCAAGTGCTGATAATTACTGTATGTATTTGATATTAAATCAGAGTGAAAAGGGGGTGGGCCGAGTCTCAGTGGACGTGTCCGGCTCTGCCACATGTAAAGTTTACTCACTCAGGATTTTTACTAGGGCTTTTGAACAGGTGTCATCATTACAGTCATCTCCACTTTGAGGAGATTTACACTGGTGGAGTCCAGAATTATCATAATTCAACTGTATTGATTCTTCGTCACCAAATGTTCCATGTTGACATTTCAGAAGCATGTTCTGTTCATCAACAGAGATCTCTGGCTTCTTCTGATTATCTGCAAAGTTAACATTAGATCAGATTAATGGTGTTTCATTAAGGTCAAAATACTAATATGATTCTGAAAAAGCAAATACAAACACTGAAGGAACAGCTGAAGACGATTCTTACCGTCTGATCTCACAGCCGTCAGCAGACAGAACAACACAAACACACGTCTGTCCATCTCTCAGTGAGCTGTTATTATTATTAATCTCTTCTCCTGCCTGTAAATAAACACAGTGAGTCTGAACGCACTCTCCTCCATTTTGTCGTGTGAGCGTTCATCTTCTCAAACATCAGCTACATCTCAAACGACCTTCGAAAGCTCAATGTCTGACCTCGAACAAAACATGTAACAAAATGTAACAAAAGTTTCTAAAGCTTGCTTTCACTGAAATCACAAAAATGTTGCATTAGTAAAAAACAAAGACACATTCAGCTCTGAAACATTTGCTTCTTCTGATTAAATGATACATCTTTAAAATAACACTCGGTTCATTAACGTTTGTTAATACACAGATATCTTAATTTAGGCATCCTAAACTAACAATGAACAAACTTTTAAAGCATTTATTCATTTTGGTTAATATTAATTTCCACATAATACATTGAAACATCAGAAATTGTATAAATTAAAGTAGGCTAGTATGAACGAGCGTGAATTAACAATGAACAAAAGTACAGTCATAGATTGATTTTATAAATGAACAACGCACTAGACCTTAACAGAAAAATTAAAACTAGCCTATTTATTAATATCAAATTACAGTCCAATCGAAAATTATTTAATTAAAACAATCAAATCTTTCAAAGTTAGTTAGAGTTGTAAGTGAAAGATGACGTTTTACACAGACCTGAGAGGCTGCAGATGTCGAGTGATTTCAGAAGCGACGAGCGGAAGACTCGATGAACCGGAAGTCAGAAACCGACACGATGCGATCTGGAGCTCGACTCAATCCAGGTCTTCTGTAATAAACAATGATGAGTTCAAACGAAGAAATGACGCTCAGAAAGTCAAACTCAAACGAATATTAACTAACGTTAAACAAGCTTAACATTAAAATCAATATAGTAATAAAATATGCGGTTTCTATTCAAACCGGCCAGATCCGCTTGTAAGCGCTGAAAATGACTCTCTCTTTCTGTGTGTTTCATCATTATTTCATGCACTTACACACAGTCTGAGATCAATAAGAGCAGAAACTGCAGATGAAAGATCTACATTTGACTTCCGGTGCATTAACGGAAGACCACAAACACCTGCGAGAGTAAGAATCCTTCAGAACACAGAAACTCTGAGGACACAATGTATCTCTCCTTTCCCAAACCTCCCAAAGCCAAGGAAGTACACTTTAACATGTTTAATGATATCTACCCATCTTTAGAGTTTCTTAGATGTAGATTTAATATTGATCACAATAACTGTACCTTTTGTGTTGTTGATATTGAAACGACTGTACATTTAATCTTTGACTGTTTGGTCTGATACTTTAAGCGTCTTGAAGTTTCAATCAAGCCGTCTTCTCAATTTTCTAAAAATGATATGATTTTTGGTTTAATAATGGAAGATGTACATGCTCATTTTTTACTGAATAATATTTTCATTTTGTGCAAATTTTATATTCATAAACGTAGGCTAAGTGCCTTAAAACGAAGCTAATGTTTTCTGTTTTTCAAAAGGAATTTTGGATGTACTGTAAATCTGTAAGATTATTAAAATGTAAAACTGGAAGAAGTTTATTGAAGAAATGTAAACTATTAGAAGACCCTATTGTGTAATTCTTCTTTTTCTTTCTGTATTCT
This sequence comes from Sinocyclocheilus anshuiensis, assembly GCF_001515605.1. Classification (NCBI taxonomy): domain Eukaryota; kingdom Metazoa; phylum Chordata; class Actinopteri; order Cypriniformes; family Cyprinidae; genus Sinocyclocheilus; species Sinocyclocheilus anshuiensis. The sequence continues at coordinate 41,781 of NW_015544199.1, forward strand.
CTCTCTTTTTTTTGCTTGTTGTTTCTTATTTTGATTTTGATCTGTGCTCTGTTCTTTAGGATCTTCTTATGATCTTATATTTCCTTATTGTATTTATTTTCTTGCAATAAAAAAGAGACACACACTGAACTGTGCGGTCGATGTGATTTATTGAGGTATTTCATCATATGACTAATAATACACAAACAAGAGACAGATAATCACTGGAATAATTAACTAGTAGTACTAGTTAAACTCAGGTTACCAGCCACAGCTGCAGTTTAACTAGTAGCGCCTCCTGCTGGATAAACACAGTGACATGCGTTATTAAATATATTCATATGTACAGATTCATAATGAGCTTTACATATATACTTACAGTAAATATACATACGCATATGATCATAACACCTTACCAACAATACTCTTTATATTCATTTAAATATATAGCTTTCTCACATATTTATCTTTATTTATCTCACATATCTGCAGATTTACTGAACATTCCTTTATATTAAACCAATATAATGCAGCATTCCATATAGCAGCAAAGAACTGTGGGTAAATACTGAGGAAAGCACATATGTACAGTCTGTCGATGTTTAATTATTCACATACAGTGATGGTCAGTCAAACGGTTTGTGCGAATCATTCCATTCGTGATCGGATTCACTTCCGTTCACACTGATTCCCTCTAGACGCATTTCAGAGATTCATCAATACAGACTATAAATATGTCCTATAAATGTTTTGCTAACATTCCCATTAAGTTCAAAACGTTTTATTTTGGTTCTGTGAACGTTAAGGGAACGTTCCATTTTAGAATTCTGCAAACGTTATGTGAACATTACTTTTGAACGTTCTCTGAATCGTCTGAGACTAATAAATAGTAACATTTTAAAAAGTTAGATGATGTCCAACTGAAATGTTTCATAAAAATGTTTCACAAACAATTAATAAATATTGTTTTGAGAAAGCCAGAAAACTGAAAGAACGTTTCTTCATAACTAACTCTGAGAACATGATCACATCAGATGAAAAAACACTTTTGAACACCAAAAATAATATTAATAATCAAGTGCTTCTGAATGAACTACAGATCCCATGATTCCCTGTGTTTGACGTCACTTAATCAGTCTGTGATTTAAACTCTTTTTCTCTGATTTCTCAAACATTTCAGGAATCATCATCACCACTGCTACAGTTAACTAATGTAGTCTAGCTAGTGTGGAAATAGCCTCTGATTGGTGTTTCCATAGTAACAGTGGTTTCTCAGATCAGGGGATTATGGGTAATGCAGTTCTTCAGCAGGACACTGTCAGTCGTTGAGATCTCAGATATGAGGCTCGATGTCTGAGAGATTCATCAGCCTCGGCAGGGCGTGAGGTCAGAGGTCAGATGTGGGTCGTCACGGCTCTGTTTGTGCATGTGAATCAGAGCCAGATCTCGTCGCTGCTGGTGCTGCTGACTTTATAGATGTAGCCAACCATCGGATAGCGAGCGAAACCTGCGGAGACACGGAATCACATCAACACCACACCGACAGAGCCGTCTCCACAGACTCTTGAGCTTCAGCTGGACATCAGTCACGGTTCTATCATCTATCATCTATTGCGACTGATAACGCAAACACGCAAAACACTCTCAAAGCCGCATGTCTGGATCTGTCGAGTGAGGAACATGAACACAAGATTATTTCTACATGCCGCAAGTTTCAGTTTCACTTAAATTACTTTAGGCTTGACATTTATTATAAATGCTGTTTCAAACGAATGCCACTTAGTTTTATTATAGTTTTTATTAATATTTTGAATGAGCTTTTACTTTTATATTTTCATTTAAAGCTTTACTAATTTTGTTAAGTGTTTGTCATCATCATCATCATTCTTATTATTATAAATATGTCTAGATAGTTTTTATACTAAAATGGGAGGAGAGGTATACAAAGCACATCAACTGGTCACTGGGGTTCCTCAGGGCTCAGTTCTAGGAACGCTCCTCTTCTCCATATACACAACATCACTGGGTCCCATCATACAGGCACATGGCTTCTCCTACCATTGCTATGCTGATGACACACAGCTCTATCTCTCATTTCAACCAGATGATCCAACGGTAGCTGCACGGATCTCAGGCTGCCTGGCGGACATCTCGGCATGGATGAAAGAATATCACCTACAGCTCAACCTGGCAAAGACTGAGCTTCTTGTCTTCCCTGCCACTCCAACTCTACAGTATGATTTCTCCATCCAGACAATTTTCAAGCAACACCTGAAAACTCATCTCTTTCTCCACCATTTGACTTCATCTTAAAAAAAAAAAACTTTGCTTTCTCTTTCCTTAATCTCTCCCTGTCTAGCTTGTACTAATCTGAACAACGCCTGAAACTTTGTATTGCAAGCACTTCCTGCGGCAGCGGTACTCAACGAGCCCAAAAGAGCCCATGTTACACCTCTCTTTATCTCCTTGCACTGGCTACCGGGGCTACCGGTCATCAAGTTCAAGACATTGATGCTTGCATATAGAACAGCCACAGACTCAGCACCCGCCTACTTCCACTCACTACTACGAATCTACATCCCCTTCAGAAGTCTGAGATCCGCTAGTGAGCGACGCCTCGTGGTACCATCACAGAGAGGCTCAAAATCACTTTCCAGAACATTCTCGTTCACCACTCCTGGCTGGTGGAACGATCTTCCCACCCCTATCCAGAATGCTGAATCCCTGACAACTTTCAAGCGACAGCTGAAAACTCATCTCTTTCGAAGCTACTTGACTTCATCATCATCAT
>NW_015544199.1:44907-52138 GCF_001515605.1 Sinocyclocheilus anshuiensis
TCACCTACAGCTCAACCTGGCAAAGACTGGGCTTCTTGTCTTCCCTGCCACTCCATCTCTACAGCATGATTTCACCATCCAGCTAGGTTCTTCTACAATTACCCCATCAACTTCGGTCAGAAATCTTGGTGTAACCTTTGATGACCAGCTGACCTTCAAAGACCACATTGCAAAGACCGCTCGATCTTGCAGGTTTGCATTGCACAACATCAGAAAGATCAGGCCCTTTCTAACGGAGCATGCTGCACAACTTCTTGTCCAGGCCCTTGTCCTTTCTAGGCTGGACTACTGCAATGCTCTTCTGGCTGGACTTCCATCAAGCACAATCAAACCTCTACAAATGATTCAGAATGCAGCGGTACGACTGGTCTTCAACGAGCCCAAAAGAGCCCATGTTACACCTCTCTTTATCTCCTTGCACTGGCTACCGGTCGCGGCTCGAATCAAGTTTAAGACATTGATGCTTGCATATAGAACAGCCACAGACTCAGCACCCGCCTACTTCCACTCACTACTACGAATCTACATCCCCTCCAGAAGTCTGAGATCCGCTAGTGAGCGACGCCTCGTGATACCATCACAGAGAGGCTCAAAATCACTTTCCAGAACATTCTCGTTCACTGTTCCTGGCTGGTGGAACGATCTTCCCACCCCTATCCGGAATGCTGAATCCCTGACAATTTTCAAGCAACACCTGAAAACTCATCTCTTTCTCCACCATTTGACTTCATCTTAAAAAAAAAAAACTTTGCTTTCTCTTTCCTTAATCTCTCCCTGTCTAGCTTGTACTAATCTGAACAACGCCTGAAACTTTGTATTGCAAGCACTTCCTGCGTTTATTTGCCTCTTTATGATGAATCACTTTTTGTATTTCTCAATTGTAAGTCGCTTTGGATAAAAGCGTCTGTTAAATGAATAAATGCAAATGTAAATGTCTACATTTTTTTAAATTTCAGTTTTAGTTTTATCTTAATACATCAATTTGAACTACATGAAAACAAGAAATATTGTAGGCCAGGGCGATAAACCTTTTTTTTTTTTATCGACGGTACACCTTCTTCGATATCGATAGAAAAAATGTTCGATATAGCGCACGATATAGGCAAGTGCTGTGAGTGACGCAGACCGCACACACAAACACGAACACATGCTGAATTGAGTGTTGTTAAAGTTCAAATTTGGTGATCTCTGGCCAGCGAATTCACATCACGTGATACCGTGTGACCAACGGCAGATCGATACGTCACTGCATGACCTCGTATCTAAATTATGAGAACATAAATTTAAAACTGCAGCGCTGCAGGAAAATGGAGTGGAGTAGATTGTATGTTTTTACATTTTAGATGTATTATAATTTGTTATGTGCCTGCCTGTGATGAGGAGATTGTGAATAAAGAATGAATATTATTGGAATTTAAAATAAACATTTGCATTTGACTGTTAGGAGTGCGTCAGGGAGCGTCATCAGTGGCGCGCAAGATGCAGTGATGATGTAAGTGACGTTGTTGCCTTTTAATGTTTTGTTAGTCTAGCCACGAAACGCGCCGCTGCTGCGTTATTCATTCAAAATATTAGAGAAATATAGAAGCTCAATGCGGAGAAGATCTTGAATGGAGAACGCATATTCAGCGCATTTTTTAGATGGACAAATATAACTGCCGCACTCGCATCTCACAGAAGAGATGTATAGAAAGCCAGGCAGAGTTAAAACAGTTTAAACTTTTAGAAAACACGTCACGAATTTGTGGAGGTTTATTCCTTTTCACTGCGTCTCATATGTTTTTAAATGCAGTCTGTGTGAATGATGCTTCTTCTCTTTGTATTAAGCAATGCATAAATACATGATGCTGTTTTGTTCATAATTGTTTATGCAATTTACGAAATTATATTTGATTTTTATGAGTTAATTTAGACGTAATGCACGTTTTTATATAGAGTTACTTCTTTGCGTTGACAATTTAAATGCGCTGCATTATTTTGCTCATTGCGCCCTCCTGTGGCCTCGGGAGACAATTAGACCTATACAATAAAGACCTATTTAATCTGCATATAAAACATTAGAAATAAGATATTTGTTTAATTTTTATTGTGTTTGATTGTTAAAACAAAAAAAAATGTGTTGTTTGTCTCAATAAATTGTGTTAATTATAAATATAGTGGTTAAATGTAAAAAGATGTTTCTATTGCTTTTTGTTTTAAAAAAGCTTATAAAAAATGTCAATAATTATCGATACCGAACGATATGAAACATTATATCGTTGATAAATTTTTTTGCTATATCGCCCAGCCCTAAAATATTGTCTGGTCCACTAACTAAAATAAAATATGTTTTAAATATTTTATTTCAAGAAATAAAAATGTATTTTTATGGCTTTAATTTTAATTAACTATAATAGCCCTGATTCCACTCTACTTTATGTTTGCTTTATAAAATTTATTTTTAATTCTTGTTCTGTTCTGAATACTGCTAAATTTAAAGGACTTGTGGAGTGACGGGAATTAAAATGCATGTTTTAACATGTATAATGTTCATTAAAAATACCATTTATTTACAATATTACAAAAATAATTTCATTTTATTTACTAGTACTTATTTTATTTCTGAATGCAATAATGAAACTTATCTTTGTTTTGTTTTGTTTTTTCAACAAAGAAATTCTGACTTGCAGTGACTTAATTTCCGATACAGTATGTTTTTTATTTTTTTTATCTAATTAAAACTTTTAATTAAACTTTATTTGGAGTACTACTGTACTTGCGCACAATTCGTGTTACTTAATATTAAGCTTAAAATGTGTTTTAATGTAACTATTGATGAGGATTGTATGATCTTTGAATAATATCAGTCTTTAAATGCAAGATATTTAAAGTGTACCTGAAGTATACCTGCAATAGTTCCACTTCAGCACAATCAGATGTGCTTCAGTATATCTTTAGTTGGACTTCAGCACTACTTCCAGTTCACACTTTATACCAGTTTAGTATAGGCTACTAAAAGTACAACTGCAGGGTATTTTTATTAAGTACATGAATATGTAAATTGTTTGTAGTATACTTAGCATGAAATGCATTTATTTCAAATGCATTTTAGTATATTTGTTTTTTAATAGGGAATAGCCAAAATTTTTAAAAAGTCTTTAAAAGTATTTTGTGTTAACTACTGTGTAGCATACTGTGAATGTAAGCTATAGGGTAACATTTTATGTCGCACCTTTGCATGATGTGAGTTTCTTTATATTATTATAAAATAAAATGCTACAGTATTTAACTTTTCCTTTCTATTGACGAATGATGATTCTGATTGAAAACGCGCCCGATGTCTGTTTGCTATATTAACGAACGCAACACTCATGCATCTGACTGACAGAGAAACCTCGTGCTCTTATTTCAAGGCTGTTGTTAATGCTGTGATTATTTTAAAAGTTTCCTTCGTGCATTCAGTTTAACGACATTACGTTCAGAGTAATTTATCATTCAAAGGAACTGTGCGTAGTCTTCAACTGCTCAGGCAATGTCACTGATATGACCGAGAAAACCACACTGAAAAACTACAGAAAAGTAAAACGACTTTACTCTAGCAGTACTAAGGAGAGATCACCAGTGCCGCGTTAAGCCTTTGCGGGGCCCCCCATCTCCTTCCTCCCCCCTTGAATTTGTTTTTCAATAATGAGGTCCAAGTTTAATAATAAGCATACTCTAGAAGTTTAAATTTTAAAAATGTATAATTTTGTTTCACTATTTAACAACATTAACTTATAATAGTGAAAGACGTCTTCCCTCAGGTAGATTGTATGTTTTCTAGCTGGATGTTGTGCTTATGATCAATAATCAATAATCCTTTCTGGAGCGGCTACGTTCGCAATTCAAACAATGATTTGTAAAAAGAATAGTTCATTTGTTATTTGTATGGTCTGGGAGGTCATTCGGCGTATGCCTGCAAATACAGGAAAAAACTTCTCTGATGCCTTAAATACAGGACGATTCCGTACTATACTGAACGGTTGGCAACCCTATTTAAGACACAAAAGAGAATTGTCTCGGGGGCCCCCTAGTGTTTGGAGCCCTTCACTGCAGCCCAAGTCCTGGAGATCACACATTGGCTGCTCAAAAAATGTGTCGGTGAGAGCTACGAACGTGAGCGTAATAACTGGAGCGCGTGAAGGAGAGATGTGAGGCATTAATGCTGTGTCTCCATTAAATGATGTTTTATTAACAAAGTTCAGGAGGAGCACGTTCAGATAATTAACCCGGCCAATTCATCATCAGCAATTACACCATCTATCCTATCAGCTCAAGAGAGAACTTCTATAAACAGCCCAAGCCATCTTACCTTCATTCTCTCTACTGTATTTCAGCATTCCAAATCGACCCAATCGCCGCGATGTCAGAGATCGAACTGTTCGCAAATGACAACTCCCTCGATGCCCAGGGTCCTCCGGCCTCTCCCTGCCGCCTCTTGCTTCGCTACATCATCATCATCACTCGATTCCAGGCATCCGCCACCTTCTCCCGCGTCCTCCTATGCCTCAGCCGGCTCCTTAGTCCCCGCTATCGAGAAGTGCCTAAGACAGGCGCTGAGCAACGCCGATGTCTACTTCTCACGGCGGATGAATAAGGCGGAGCTCTACAGCCTCTACTCATCCCTCCAGCCAGGAAACCCACCACCGACTTTCACCCCTCCATCAAAAACCGCCGACACACAAAGTCCAGCCCGCAGCAGCCCGTACTCACGGCCCGAGCAAACCACCACGCCCACAAGGAAGGGCCTCCGATCTTCAAGCTGCCATAGCAGGCCCTCGGCAAGCCTGGGCCGTGCCCCGGACTCCGTCGCTGCTAGCCCTAGTCAGTTTCTCCGCTCAGCCAAGCTCCAGCCCACAGCTGCTGCCAACGCCACACCGGCCCTCACAGCCACAAGCTGTCCCAGTGGCGCGAGCATGGCTCCGCTGGCAGCTCTGGCCCACCCACAGCCTTTCCCTTCTCCTCCTCCTTCTTCCTATCCTCTCCCCGGCCCATGGCCTGCGGCCCTGCCGTCAAACTCTAGCGCAAGGCTGCCTCCGCAAGCGGCTTAAACGGCCTCTATTTCTTCTCCTCTCTCTCATCCCCACGCTTGCTCTTTGTTCACGCTGTCATCCGCCGTACCAATGCCCATCCCACCGAATGGAACCCTTGAGACCACCCCCAGTCGCCGGCAGCATCAGGTCACAAATCCTAGCAGGTGCGGATATAGACCTTTTTTCTCTCCTGTCACCACTTTCACCACCTTCTTCAGACCGCCAAATCGATTGCGGCGATTTCTCCGTCACACTTAAAAACACAGCACATAATCCGTCACGCATCTTGTCATTTTCTGAATTCACGATCGCCTTCACCCGTTACTCAGAGGTAATTTGCATAGCATTTCCACTCAGTTCCACTATCTTGCAATAGTCGCCGAGCTCGCGTTATCATATGAAGGCGCTCATTTCTACACCTATCATAAGCTGTTTTCAGCTAAATGCGCCATCCGGGTGGCTCAGTGGAGTCACCAATAGAGTCTTCTTGGGCTGCCGCAATGTCACTTGCTCAGTCTGCCGATCCGTCGCCCACTCCACCACAGCATTTGTCGCAGTCTCTCTCATCCTCAGCACTGTTCGAGTTATATCCTCTAGTCGCCGCAGCGGCCCTGTGGGGGAAAGAATGGTCCACCACCAGCATCGTAGTGCATTGCGATAACGAAGCGGCCGTGCATTGCATTAATAAAGGCCGGTCTCATTCCCCCGCATTAATGCCCTTTTTAAGACGTCTCATTTGGATTTCAGCTTGCGACCAATTCATTTTAAATGCAAAACATGTCCCCGGATCCAAAAATCAAATAGTTGACTCTCTCTCTTGTTTTGCTTTCCAGAAATTCAGGCTGCTGGCGTCAGTTGCGATTTCTCCGTCACACTTAAAAACACAGCACATAATCCGTCACGCATCTTGTCATTTTCTGAATTCACGATCGCCTTCACCCGTTACTCAGAGGTAATTTGCATAGCATTTCCACTCAGTTCCACTATCTTGCAATAGTCGCCGAGCTCGCGTTATCATATGAAGGCGCTCATTTCTACACCTATCATAAGCTGTTTTCAGCTAAATGCGCCATCCGGGTGGCTCAGTGGAGTCACCAATAGAGTCTTCTTGGGCTGCCGCAATGTCACTTGCTCAGTCTGCCGATCCGTCGCCCACTCCACCACAGCATTTGTCGCAGTCTCTCTCATCCTCAGCACTGTTCGAGTTATATCCTCTAGTCGCCGCAGCGGCCCTGTGGGGGAAAGAATGGTCCACCACCAGCATCGTAGTGCATTGCGATAACGAAGCGGCCGTGCATTGCATTAATAAAGGCCGGTCTCATTCCCCCGCATTAATGCCCTTTTTAAGACGTCTCATTTGGATTTCAGCTTGCGACCAATTCATTTTAAATGCAAAACATGTCCCCGGATCCAAAAATCAAATAGCTGACTCTCTCTCTCGTTTTGCTATCCAGAAATTCAGGCTGCTGGTTCCAGATGCCGACCCACTCCCAACGCCAGTACCTCCATATTCAGAGCTGATATTCCCGTAAACCACCTACTAAGAACCCTTCTAGATGCCTCCCTCAGTTCTATTCTCCAGGCCATCTCCCCCAGGACCCTCCAACCCTACTTAACCGCTTCGAACAGTTTAAAAAATTTTCATCACGTTTACAACCTGCCTTTCCCCGATTTTTCCCTGCACACCATCACCTCGTTCATCTCCCATCTCAACGCCAACAAAAACCTCCAAACCAGCTCCATCAAAGACTACCTAAGTGGAATTAAATTTTTCCACAAGCTCATGTTCGGCTCACCCTCCCCAGAAATGGCCAGCTCACAGGCATCCATGCTCATCAAAGGCATCCAAAGAGCCCAACCCACCCGCCCAGATGCTAGACAGCCAATAAGTCTAGATATCTTAACCAAATGCATTTCCACCCTCCGCAGAGGCTACCACTCCATTCACAACGCCCACACGCTCGACGCCATGTTCATATTGGCCTTCTTCGGTTTCCTCAGATGCTCGGAACTCACCATCACGTCCAGCTTCAATCCAAAAATCCATCCAACCTTTTCAGACCTATCAGTGCTAGACACTGAAGCAATCTCTTATTTCATTAAGCAGTTAAACAAGGAGAAAACTGAAGTCATTGCATTTGGAAACAAAGATGAAGTTCTCAAGGTGAATGCATACCTTG
>NW_015544199.1:52280-56257 GCF_001515605.1 Sinocyclocheilus anshuiensis
ATTAGTCACATTTAAATGCAGACTCAAAACTCATCTGTTTAGCTGTGCATTTATTGAATGAGCACTGTGCTACATCCGAACTCTGGCTGCTGTCCCGCGCTAATCGCATCTTTTGTGGGGAGCGCTCTGGGTTCCTCTCTCTCTGAGCCCTCTCCCCGGACAGCACGCCAAATATGCATAACCTTTACTCTGTTTATTATATGTAAGTGTGAACTCGTGAAATTATGTTTTATTAACAAAGTTCGGGAGGAGCACGTTCAGATAATTAACCCAGCCAATTCATCATTAGCAATTACACCATCTATCCTATCAGCTCGAAAGAAAACTTCTATAAATATCCCAAGCCATCTTACCTTCATTCTCTCTACAGTATTCCAGCATTCGGTTCGCTCCTTTGCCTTTTTATCACAGACCCAATTTTTCCCGTCCAACGACGAGACCAATACTGGGGATTTTTCAGATCCTCCGCCGCAATTTGCAGGTCCCATGATCACTCCTTCTCCGCCAGACACGGCCGCCGTGCACCAGGTTTCATCGCGGCCGCCGCTCTTCTCGACCAGCCACACGCTCTCCTATCAATCTCTCACACTGCTCTCGTATCATTCGGCCGTACCAGCAACTCCTCCGATCAGAAAGTGGACAGTATTTAAGCCCGAGGCAAATGCTGATTAATTCCAACGCACCATATATGTAAGTGTGAACTCGTGAATTCGTGCTTGTAGTAATTTAATGTGTATATATTTTAAAGCATTAAATCACTGTAGAAATAATCCAATTCTTAGTGTTTTAAATCGATTATTGGCCGAAATCAACGATTGACGATTCAAAAATCCATGTTTCAAGACGAGCGAGTCGTTACAGCCCTAGTCGTGACCCCTGACCTCGGGCGGCGTAGGCCGCAGACAGGTCCTCCTCCTCGTCCTCAGCACGTCTCCTCTCCAGCGTGTTGGGTCTAGAGCTCTGGCATCCTGAAACACGGCAGCGGGAGTCAGAGACGGGCTCCGGAGCCGAGCAGGGCTCTCGGGGATCACACTCACCCTTACAGAGCGCTCGGTCGTCGTTCAGCTGCACGTGAGATGGCAGAGACATGTTCTCCCGCGGCAGATACACGCCGCTCTCGCTGCTGCAGCACACACACACACACACACACACATCAGATCAGATCAGCTCACCCAATAATGCCAGTATTAGCCGTGAACGCTGAGGAGCGGCGCACCGTTTGCAGGAGAGACGCACTGCAGGCTCCTCTGAAAACAACACACAACATCAGAGATCAGCTCACAGAAACACGTGTACATGTACAGAGTGCTCCAGAGAGTGTGTGCTGAGATCATGCACCGAGGGCTTTGGTTTTGTCCTTCTGGAGGAGGAAGAACACCATCAGGGTGAAGATGAGGAGGGTGATGAAGCCGGCGACACCGCCCGTCACGATCCCGAACACCGGCACCTCCACACGCGACTGCAGGAACTCTGCAGGAACACGCATTTATTTGTTTAAAAATACAGTAAAAATAGTGAAATATTATTCTAATTTAAAATAAATGTGAATATGTGTTAAACTGTAATGTATTTCTGTGATCAAAGCTGAATTTTCAGCATCATTACTCCAGTCTTCAGTGTCACATGATCTTCAGAAATCATTCTAATATGCTGATTTGCTGCTCAAGAAACATTTCTGATTATTATCAATGTTGAAAACAGTCGTGCTGCACAATATTTTTGTGGAAACTGTGATACATTTTATTTTTCAGGATTCACAGATGAATAGAAAGTTCAAAACAACAGCATTTATTTGAAATTGAAATCTATTGGAACATTATAAATGTCTTTATTGTCACTTTCATACTATTAAATATGAATATATTGGTACTGATAATACTAGTAATAAATAGTGATGGGTGCTCTCGAAACACTGCTTCAAGAAGCTTTGAAACCTTTACGAATTTTTTGTTTCGAATCATTTATTCGGAGCGTGTTTCAAACTGCCAAAGTCACGTGATTTCAGTAAACGAGGCTTCGTTGTGTCATAACTGTTTTGAAACGTTTCGATATTTTAACAGTTCACCACTAGGGGGACATCTCTCTGAAGCATTTTTTATTGATTTCTAATAAAAACAGAACATATAGGCTATAAGAGTATAACCATACAGATGTATACAGATATATAAATAAATAAATACAGAAAGGCATTAAGTTTTTATTGTTTTATATCATTTTTAAATATATTGTATCATCGATTTTAAATGGCTCAGAATTTTGTATTTTTCATTCCATAGACTTCACTAATATAATAGCGGGGCAATTATAATAATGAAATGTGACCCTGGACCACAAAACCAGTCATAAGGGTCAAATTTTGAAATTGAAATGGTCAAGGTTGTTTCAGATCAACAAGTGACCACTAGATGGGTGTCGGATTGCTTCGACTGTTTCAGTGATTCGTAAAGCCTCACTCTGCCCATAGTAACAAATACTCATGTGAGTAACACCACGATGGCAGAGCGTTTACGAAGCGGTTGGCGTCACCTGTGAGCGTGAGGTTGCTGTGGGCGGAGCCAAGGCTGTTGCTGGCGTTCACGGTGATGTTTCCTGATAGGCTGCTGAGCGTGAGCTGCAGGCTGTGATTGGTCAGCCAAGACAAGCTGCGTGAGTCCAGGATGAGGAAGTCGGAGCTGTTGGCGAGCAGCTGACCGGACTGATCCACCCAGCGGATGGTGGCGGGGGGGTTGGAGCGAACCAAAGCGAAGAGGATGAGGGCGAGGCCCGGGTCCGAGCTCTCGCTGTAGTGAGCGTCCACACGCAGGATCTCCGGCTGGACTGAAACACAACTCTACTCAACTCTCTATCGCCATCTGTGGCCAAAACATACAACTGCATGCTGCTTACGGACAGATCAAAATTAAAGGGGTCATATGATGTTGCTAAAAAGAACATTATGTTGTGTATTTGGTGTAATGCAATGTGTTTATGCGGTTTAAGGTTCAAAAAACACATTATTTTCCACATACTGTACATTATTGTTTCTCCTCTATGCCCCGCCTTTCTGAAACGTGTCGATTTTTACAAAGCTCATCGTTCTGAAAAAGCGAGGTGTGCTGTGATTGGCCAGCTATCCAGTGCGTTGTGATTGGCCGAATACCTCAAGCGTGTGACGGAAATGTTACGCCCCTCACCATACTGTGATGCCGTGTCCGGCCGGAGCGACGACACAAACACATTAAAACCCATTACAAACGAGGCATTTGTTGCATCCAGTGGGGAGATAATTACTGATTGTAATGACTTATACTGTCGTTTTACGCGTTATTGATATTTTATTATACTATTATAATTACTTCTAAAAATACTATAATTTATTATTATATGTAATATTCTTATTATTAATCTAATTATTAGTAGTAATAATATAATTGCTATTAATATACAACATTCATCTTATTATTATAATTTTTTCAATATTAATAACCAAAATGAATTCTTAACGGAAAAGCGTGAAGCGGTGTTTTTCTCTCAGACTCACACTGGACGTTGAGCGTGACGCTGGCGTTGTAGCTCTCTCCTCGCGCGGGGTTTCGCGCCGCACACACCAGCTCTCGGTCCAAGCGCTTCGGCTTCAGTGTGAACGTGCTGTTGCGCTCCGATCCGTATTTAAGCGTTCCGGAATCCTGCGATGATGTCATCACCAGACGCCCCGCCCCCCGGCGGCCCATCACCTCGCTCTGCCGCTCGCCGTTCAGGTACCAGGTGAGCAGGGGCGGGGCTTGAGCATCCCAGCCCTCTGATTGGCAGCTGAAGTGGTGAGTGACGTTCTCCTGTATGGTGACCGACGAGGTCCGCTGTCCGTCAATTTTGGGGGCGGGGTCAATGGATGCTGTCAGAGAGAAACATAAAGTCAAGCACAACTTGGAAACTGAGTGTGTGTGTGTGTGTGTGTGTGTGTGTGTGTGTGTGTGTGTGTGTGTGTGTGTGAGTGTGTG